>NW_016157137.1:204146-341289 GCF_001687245.7 Rhagoletis zephyria | reverse complement strand
TTTTTTCTTGTGCTGACAAATTACTACAAGCCTCTTTCTATTATATTTTTTTGTTTTATCGTTTACGAGCTTTTCTCTAACTTTTTGGCGATACGAGAATCCCTCGTAAAACATAATGTTCGTAAAATGTACGTTTTTTTGCTGGCTGGGTGTATAATATCTATGTATGCATAAGTAAGTCGGGAAATTTTTGGAGCGAAAAGAAAATAATAAGAAAAATTTTTGAATGTCAACGTGCGTGTAAATTTTGAGAAGGAAAATGCGTAGCGCACTAAAAGATGACTACAGATAACCAAGAAGAAGGAAGAAACATATAATAGAAAAACAATAAAAATAGACCAGTGCGAGAACGCAGTAAAACAACAGAGAATCTCCCCCAACACACCCACACATATACATATACCTACTCGCTCACACGTATGGTAATAAAATTAGATTTTGAAGACATTTTTCTGAGGACCTCCCCGAGCGTCGTAGCCACAAAATCAAGTCAGAGCAAACACACACACACACACTCATTTACATGTGTGCGTGGTGCTATTATTAAGTATTTACCTAATATTTTTATACATTCTGGAATCACTGAATCTTGAACTTCAAGAAGCTTACAAATAAAATTCAATTTAGCACCCAGTGTCGCCAGCCAGCAGCAGCAACGTTTGAAAAATTAAAACTTTGCTTTTGGAAATCATTGTCACGCTCGCTTGCTGCTGGCCATCGGCAGCGCTATTTTAGTCATGGCAAAAATATTTTCATCCTTTAAAAAAATGTTGGTTTTTTTGGTAAGCCGTGTTCCAAAAATAATTTCTTTCACAAAATCGTTTGTTGGTGAGATGCTTTTTGTTTTTGGGAAGATTCAATTTTTGTGCTCGAGATTCGGAAAAAACCGGACAAAAGTTTTTGCCAGTCTAAAAATTTAACAAAAATGTTGAACATTAAAGAACTTTTGCATACATTTTTGGCCAAACACACCACAAAGTTTCGGTTATTTGAAAACGGTACATATTTTTTTTCAGAATTAAAAAGCAGGGCATATTTTTAGTAATAAAAAACTTAAAAGAAAATGTTGGTCATGAAAAATCAAACATCGTTTTTTTTCACTAAAATCCGCAAATTTTTTTCATGAAAATATTGAACATTAAATTTTTTTGGCAATTTTTAACTATTAAAAATTGGACATAAATATTTGGTAGATAATTTTTTAAATTAGACACTAACACTTAGACATTTAACAATGAGATATAAAATTGACACTAGATAACAGCACACAATTTTTTGTCTTTGTAAAATAAGAATGGTCAAAAGTACAAAAATTTAACATATAAAATTGAACAGTAAAAAGTGGTCCGGTCTAAAATTTATATCGAGCTTTTAACAGGCTTTAGGTTTAAGTATATCTAGTTTTAAAATAACAAAAATGTTTATCCAGTTTTTTAATAAAAAAAAAATATGCTCAGATTTAATATGGCCATTAAAATATGCCCAAATTTTAAAATACCAAAAACAGATTAAATTTTTCTATTACCAAATTTCATATAATTTTTTTTGTTTGACCCAAAAAATGCGCTCAGTAATCAAATGGCCTGAACTTTATTTTTAGTTTTTAGTTATAATAATAATAGATTGGCGCTTACACATAGTTAGTGTGTGGCCGAGCTTCTCCTCCGACTTGTGGCGTGCGCATTGATGTTGTCGTACAAAGCAATGACAAAATAAAATATAATGTCGATTTTTATGCCGATAACTTCCGAAAATATCGATAGCAAAATCGATAACAAAATCGATAAATATATCGATAACAATATCGATAAAATTATCGATAACAAAACCGATAAAATTATCGATAACAAAACCGATAGGAATATCGAATACTATAGCGATAAGTTTCGAGAATCCTGAAAATCTCTAGTTCCCAGATTGAGTCTCGGTGTCCCTATCTATATTGATTTCTCTATACTTACCTTTATTTTTGTCTTTCTTCCTGTACCTTCATCTTTACTTTTATCGTGTGCAATTTCCGTTGCACCAACCGCGGCTGAGGAAGTTTTACTTCGAAAATCAAATCCATTCCAAAGGTAATTAGAACCATAAAATAGCATACATGTCTGTGTACTATGTAAGCATTTAAACAAACAACAAATACTCACTTAAACAAACAAATCCATTGCAAGCGCCGCGATAATTTGTCATTCAAGCGCAATTTTTTCCCAGCTGTGGCAGTCATCCAAAAAGAGAAAAGAAAATAATAATTGAAATATCAGTGCGCATGTGTGAGGCGGTGGGTAGGCATACATACGTATATAAAGTTATATTGCACTCTATTGTCAACCTAATTGACAGCTGTCATAAAATTCATTAACATTATTGACAATTACAGGCAATAAACAAACAGGTAATAAAAAAAAAAACAAAAAAACTCAGTCAGTAAATAAGCAAGTAAATATTTATGTGTAAAGGGATTTAATAAATACATATGTAGATATGTACATAATTATGAGCAAATAAGCATATAAAGCAAGTGCGTCTTTGGGTGCTTATCAAAGCTTTGCATAGGTGAGTGGGACGATACTGTAAAGGCGATTTTGTATATGTCA
Source organism: Rhagoletis zephyria (assembly GCF_001687245.7). Classification (NCBI taxonomy): domain Eukaryota; kingdom Metazoa; phylum Arthropoda; class Insecta; order Diptera; family Tephritidae; genus Rhagoletis; species Rhagoletis zephyria. Next base: position 338,695 of record NW_016157137.1, on the reverse strand, counting down.
TATGTATATGTACATACATACATATGTATATTTTACTAAGAATGAACGTAGTTCATCAAAGACTTGTGTTTTTTTTCAAAATTTTAATTCTTTCTAAAGTTTTTTCTTATGGCATCAACAGTTTTGATACTTGTATTTTATGTACATTGTTTATAATCATATTTGACTTTCAATTGCTTCATATACAAAATATAGTATCTACACATAACTACATGCAATATAAGTGAAGCGAGAGGGTACGTAGGAGAGTGCATGAGCTCGCGTTGCAACCTGCGGACTGCTCTTAAACAAATGGGCTTAAAGTCAGCTCAGCCAGCGCTGGGTGTAAACCTCATTGTGCAGAATTGCAGAGCTTCTACAGCTGGCTAGGCGCCAATACAAAGTTCTGGAAGGTGCCTTGACAGGGAATAAATATTATAATATCGCTCTTCTATACCCAAAGCTCTTTGGCTTAAGGTTTAACACCTCGGTACATATTTAATCGACACTTCCGACAAATTCTAAGGAGTGGTGCCTTTGGTATTTGGTATTTTCAGCACCCAAAACTATTTTTAACTACTTCATATAGATAACCTTCCGTTACCATTCTCTGTTGATTTTTTATAAACGCGCACCGAGTAAAGGCTCTCTCTGAGCATAACTGCTCTAAATAATGTCACTTAACCTCTTCTACCTTGAAAAAACTTTAGTTTTAGAAACACTCTCATAAATGCTTCCCAGAAACGAGTTGCATATGTACTGTCCCGCTTCAGTGATTGCGTTACGACAATTCCAACCTCGCTTGTCATCGGCATTAAACGTCACATAAGCTTTTTTGCATCCTTACCGAGCTTTTTGAGCTTACCACTTATATTACCTCCGTGATGATCACTGCCTTGGCTACGTGCCTAGTTTTATGAGCTTTAATTACGTTTTTTATTGATGCACTACGGGTAAAAGCTCTCATCTCTGTTTTTATAAACAACCAAATCAGGGCAGTTTTTACACTTTCAGATTTGCACTGCAGTTTTCATATATACATACATAAGTAGGCACTGCCTTGGCCGCGTGCGGAAGCTCCTGTGAGCTGTATATATGTTTCATATTAACGCAGTACGTGTTAAAAGCTTTCTATGGTCGTCGCTGATGTAGACTTGCAAAGGAGTATTCGCTCACATCGTACTTTGCGATTACAAACAAAACCAGTATGTAAAAGACGCTAACCACAAAGCGACCATGCTTATGTCAAAGTAATCTGAGTTGTAATGCATTCATACCTGCCTTCGAAGTTTTGAAGGAGTATTCGATTACGTAACGGCCATTACCATACTCGCGCTTAGAGCTTTTAAAGCTTTCAAGGCATTTTGTGTGACCTTGCTCCGAGAAAACCGCTCTCTGTACATTACTCTACTACATAAAAATCATGCTTGAATTCCAAGTGCCAAGATGCCTTCGCCGAATCAGTTTGAAAACTATGACTCATTTCTGGAGAACCGAATGCCAGTTTTGAAAGTTTTTAATAGCTGTCCATACTACTTTACTGTTTTAGAAGTGTAAAGTAATGGAAAACCGTGCTGTTACACAAATGCATTTTTTTGTAAGTCACAGCTTCAACTTCACTAGTGTGCCTTAAACCTTGAGCAAAAAACAGGTCGCCACAGTGAAAGTACCATTTAAGGAGCATTACTCGCATTGGTTTGGCACACTTTTACCTGGAAGTATACAGCTGAAATTAGCAAATACTAGTAGTGTGCTAATTCTAGCTAAAGGTGCACTTCAAATGACGATGCCGTCATACGTATTCACACATGCATTTAGTTCACTAACTAAGGGTATTCAGACTACACTCCTTAAGGTCTTCGGTAACTCCCACCATGTTTAGTTTTTATATATTACCAAACATATCATTACCAAGTTAACGAGGTGACAACTCAGATAATGTGGTAATACACTCATTAAAATATCAGTTGATTCCTTTCTGTCACTTACTTATTTGTTGGCAGTTTCCTCGCGCGAAAAGTGCATAAATTTTATCAAAAGTTCAATAAATATTTCAGTCGTGGTATTAATAAATGTTTATAAATAAAAGAACTTCACGTCAGCTGATTCGAAAGTATTTTTAACCATAAAAAGAATAAGGGGCGTTCGAAGTTGAAAGTACATATTACCCGGTTACCGGATAACGTATAAATACATTAACGAGGATAGTCTGAATACCCTTACTGTAAATTTGTATGCTGGCACTTTTCTACTACACTCTCTCTATCGTTTGTCCTTTCTCTACTCACTTCTTATTGAGCACAACGAAATGGAGCGCGCTTAGTGCCACTTCATTGCTGCACAATATGCGTTTGTTTTTTCTGTTACCAACCCCACTATATATTTAAAAGTACTAAGCAATCATACTACTGCCTACTAACTAACTTACGGTAGTAGCTCTATTACTTGCCATTAGCCAAACACACTGTCATTGCGATAATTTGCAACTCGTGGCAATGAAGAAAAAGAGTAGGAAAATTGTACTTTGACATGAAAGCCAAAAGCAAAGGTACTATAGAGGAGCAACACCGAAGACGACAACAACGGCGTCATTATTGTGTACTAAGAAAGTATGTAGAAGAAAGTACTATACATATACAGGCCAAGCACGGAGGCACTTTGTGCTTACCGTTCGCGTAACTTGATTGTTAACCAACATTCCATGGTCGTGCGGTGGCGCATTAAATGTCTGCCATAACATACATATGTACGTACAAAATGCCACCCATTTTGGCAGCAAACTGTTGCCATTTCCTTAGTTGCCACAGTTTTTGTTGAGTATTTCTTTTTTTTTACTTTTTTTCGAACAAGTCATAAGAATGTTTTCTTCTTTTTTTTTGTTGCGAGCGGAGGCCATATTCAAGCTACATGTGTTGCATGTTGCACCAGCATTCAAAAAAGGCACTAAGTCAGTCAGTGAGGAGACGAGCGAACAGTACCTATTAATAGTTTCTCCAGCCGCATTTATGCAATAGCAACTCAGTTTGCGGCTGGCTTGTTGCAACTTGCAAGTGTTACTCAAGAGTTGGTAATTTCGGTAGCACAAACAATATTGTCAGACATTTTATTTTGCGCCACACACACACACCCCCCACATACCGCCGCTGATGACCACCCACAGTCGACAGCAATTTCTTGTACATACATATGTACATACCTTCACACATAAAAAAGCTCTCATCTTCACCCAGATTTCATTTCGTTTACGGTATTTGCCAACTTCTTGACTTACACAAGTCTATTACAATTTTGATTGCAAACTTGGCAGCTAGTGCAACAGCATTAGCAACAACAGCAACGTTTAAGTGGCGCATAAGCACTCGACATGCCTTTTTGTACAAGCATTGATATACTTATGGTATGTACATATGTGTGTATGTACACACTTAGGTAGGCATGCAACCTGACCGAGCAATGACTGACAAGTAAACTGCACGCTCGTGCAATAGAACAGCAGCTACTTGCTTTTAGTTAGGAAGGATGACATTGCTATGTAGCAGCGTCTCTACCGTTAGCTTTCTACCTTAAGTAGCGTACCTACATACCAACATATTTATGCAGTAGAGGTGGTAAATGAAATGGCAGTGCAATAGCATGTCAGTCAGCCTGTTGAAAAGTGTCTGTTAGCAAGGTTTTTGATTTTTATGCCGTCAACAATTTGCAGACAATTTTCATTGGAACAACAACTGCCTGGTGCAACATGCCGCACTGGCAGGTATGTAAATACATACATAAGTGGTGCAAGTAATATGCATGTGTATTTATGTTGTATGTGTTGGTTGCTAGCCATGGTTGTGCTGGAAGTTTGTTTATCAGCTAAAAATCGTTTTCGGTAGATATCTTACACTTTTTGCTAAGCTACTTATCTAGTTTTGGCAAATTATATTTTTGGCACAAGGCTATGTTCTTTGGCATGTTGCATGCAAAACTTTATTGTTCACATTTTGATTGTAACTTGGCTATGGTTGGCGGAAATCGATGCCTTTCATTCGAAGTGGAATATGTATGTCACCTATTCCGTTTTGTGACCTTTTCAGTGGGCGCATTCTTTTTCTTGTTGTCTCATAAGAGGTCTTAAATAGTAATAGTGCCATAACCTTTATCAAACATATAAAACAAAGATTCTCTTTTACTTGTTGGATACTGGAAACGCTGGCACACTATTTTATGTTACACTTAAAGCCTACGTGATTTTTTCCCGGATGTGAACCACTGCAAGAAAATAACGTTAACTTTTTGTAATGGCTATGTTGCGCTCAGAAAACACTTAACAAGATTAAGTTTTTATTCCCTTAACAGAGAAGAATTCTAATAAACAATTGGAGCGCTGAAGAGTTTCGAACTCTGGCTGGATTACTGTCTGCTCCGCTATTATAATTTTTTGCCGGAACCAGTCACGAAAACAAAGCATGCAGAAATCAGCGCTCAGATTATATGCCGTCCATTGTACTGTTTTCATGTCCCTTTTGATCTGTTTTTTATCTGCATGCTTTACGATATAACCAATGCAGATTGTAGGGATAAGGCAGCAATCAAATGTTTTCAAGACCGGGGCTGGTTCCTGTAGATAAATGAATATGGAAATGCCATGCTGCTGGCGTATGCAGATGATATTCACATCGTTGGACTGAAACCATTAATTTGTCCAGCCTTTTTAGGAAAACAGAGCACTGGCTTCCTGTACTTATCGGTATAGTAATCTTAATTACTGTGCCAAAGCTTCCTCACTTCTTTTATTTTCACTGCAGCGGCAAAAATAACAAAGTTGTATGAATCTGTTTACAATATCTTTAAATATATATTTCTTTGAAATGTTATCCAGTCTACTATTTACCTGTTCATATCCGAGTTCTTTATTTATTTTGCTCTACAAGCAGCGTTTCTGTTAACTTTGTTATCGTCTCTTGTAAGAATTTAAGTACTTTTGTCGGCCCGTCAGCTCACCTTAAGCTTAATCTCCTCCTCTCGACTGTTGTATCTGTTCACGGTTATATTCTAAACTTTACTTAATAAATATTCTTACCTTCGTGCTCTCCACTCCGCCTATCACTGCTTACTTTTGCTTCGAGCATTTCTTTTGCAATCATTGCTTGTAGTTTTCTAATGCCACTCACATAGTTTTCCACCACGTTGATTTCTTTTTATTTCCGAGTACTTTATATAGTATGTAGTCACTATTATTACTGCCTTATAGCATTGCCTAGTTTTGCTGCAAATTTTCTTGTATTTTTCTCCATTTGAATGCACACATCTTTCCCACTCGTTCGCTTTGAATTGGCAATGAAAGCGAAACTGGCTTAGCGTGACAAATGTTGACAGTCAGTTTCTAAACTCACCTTTTCTCACTCACCACCTACAAACTCGTCATACCAGTGACCTTTCGCCTTTTGTATATTCATTGTATTTGACTTAACTTCGTGGCCGTTGACAGCCATGTTGTTCGGTGCACCTCTGTAATTTGACAGGCAATTTGAGTAATGCACGTCGTTCCCTTACTTATTTCAATAACTTTCGCTTGTCGCAAATCATGCCAATTGCTGGCGTGTAGCATTTTGCAAAACCCGAAGTCATAAACTGAGCCTAGATCATAGCTAAAGGAGGAAGATACTTTGAAATCCATAAATGTGTGTATGTATGCACATATACCCATGCTCATAAGTATATTTATTTGGGAAATTTCATTGAATATATGCATTTATTTACGCCAATTAGACGCTCTAATTTGCAACTGTCAATTCGGTGAAATTCGTGCCGATTAATTATAATTGTGCCGATTTCTGTTTAATGGAACTGCATAGAGAAAAATCTCGGAAACTGGGAATTATGAGCTATTTGTAATTTTATTTCTCGGAAAATGTGCTATTTGTAAATGGGCTACTAACAAATATTGAAATTTTGAACTATCAAATGCCGAATAAATTAATTTTACTTCTAACAAGTTCTGCGAAAAGCGAAATTAGCAATGAGCATTTTTTACTTCTTAGAAGAGGGATACCATTTTCATTTGTGAATCATAAGTGGATTTATAATGTAAAATATGCAAAACTACTCAATATCAATGTCAAAATCCTGGAAACCTTTTTTCTATGAATTTCTTATATGAAATTGCTCAATTAGCTCCCTTTTTATATATATTGAGATATTTGTCTAGGGCAGCCGTTGGAGAGAGAGACGTTGAACACCCTCCATTGGCTTGAGATAGGTGCTCCTTTCTGTTGCGGTCCACCACACCAGAGCGCTATAGAGTAATACTGGCCTCAATATTGCTGTGTAGCAGCAATGTATCTTTTTGCATGCCTAGAGGGCACAATTTCTTCACTCTGTCCTCCACATTGCACCTCCGCAGCAGTTTACAGTCCAAGATTGCCCCCAAGGTACTTGGTGGGGTGTTTTCGTTTGGGTTTAGTGCCGGCCTTAGTAATAAATTCCATAAAATTTGTCTCAACAGCCTAATGAAAAAAAAATTGGAAGCCCAGAATAGCAGCTGTGCGGTTACATCTATGTAAATTATTTGGCTTATGAAATAATTAACTCAATCGATGTGCTCATGTCAATCAAACTGACTAATTTTTTGGAGCACTTATAACATATTCACCTATTTGCTTTCCTTTTCCATCGCGTTTTATACACTTTCGCATTTCTCCCTTTTACACCACTTATACTTTTCATAATTCTTACTTGTTGATACTGCATTCAAAAGCTACCCCAAAAAGGCATTAAGGGACCAAAGACAAACACGAATTACACGTCTAATTATGCAATGCTTAAGTGCTAAGCTTTTGTCAACATACTTTTTGATTACTCCTTAGCATTGCGACACAGCGAAGGCCGCAGGTGAAAAATCAAGCAAGTAAAAACTTCACAAAAAAATTACGGTTGCTAAAAGCAAGTGAAAATCATTAAAATGCCAAAATATTGACATTTCAACAGACCAAGCAATAAAAATATGCTGCAGCCAAGAAAACGAGAAAACTTGGACAAATTCATTAAAGCAAATTTAAGTTAACTTATGCATACTTTTAAGATGTTAAGTAAACTTAGTGGCAACAGCAGCAACACACCCACACTGTCTACGCAAGAAAAGTTAAATATTTAAGATTACTTCGATTTGAAAGCCATTGCTGCTGACTTAACATTGGTTAAGTAGCGATTATGGCATAGGGTACATTATATGCACACTCAGACTCACGGGGGAACAAGGCAGGCTACCTGGAAGGCGGTTGGTTTTTGTTATACCTCTCCTTTTGGCTGAGCATTTCAAAATACTCAAAAACAGTTATTTACATTTCGCGATGGTAATAATGCAGCAGCAGCAGCAGCAGCTATGGATTGCCAAGCCATTTGATTTGGCTTACATAAATATTGAGTGGCAGTCGGTAGCAGCAGAGAGGTGTAAGCGGCGGAAGAAAGAGCTGTAAAGGCAAGAGTACGAGCGAAGGCGGCACTGGAGGCCTGGTAAGCGCATGAAAAAAAAGCAAACCCAAAGCAAAGTAAAGTAAAGCTTAGTAATGTAAATTTTGCTCTAAGCGATTTTCGGAGACTAATGGTGCGTTGCTGACGACAGCAGGCGACCGAAAGGCAGGCGCGAGGGAGCGACAAGCGTCGATGGCGCTGTGGGTGTGGCGCGCGGCAGCAATGACAGCAAAGAAAAGGCATGTAATGAAAACAAACAATTTGCTGCTGACTGGCAACTCTGTGTGATGTTATTTAATGGCAACGGCGGTGATTATGCAAAGCTGGTGGTGTGGAGGCAGATTGCGAAGAAAGCGAATGAAATAAAATAAAATACTGAAAAGCTGCTGAAATTGAAATGTCGACTGCCAAGGAAGAAGAATGGGTGTCAGTAGTGGTGGTGTACATATGTATAAAGTGGCTGGCGAAAAGTGTGTTGAAAGGAAAACAAACAAAAACCAATATGGCGGTGGCATCCGTTCTACTTTTGCAAGGAAACTCAGTAGCAAACGTTGAGAAGAAGCGAGGAAGAGCAAGGAGAGGAAGTACAGGTAAAAGGAAAATCAGGTGGCTGCTGACAGCAAGAAAGTGAACCGAAAGGGAAGTGTGCTAAGGGAAGAATGCTGGTAGAAATAGAATAAAAAAAAAGAAAAAATGAAATAGTAACTTGTGGCAAACAACGTTTCGTCCGCTTATTGCGGGCGTCCATTATGCGCTTGTGCAAACAACTTGAATCTCACTGAGGCCAAAGCAAACATTTTAAGTTAGGCTGACGTCTGGGTTTTTTGGCAGATTTTACAATGTGCGTCATTTTATATTCCCCATTCAAGGAGAAGCCGACAGGATAACAGCACATCCTCTTTAGCATTGTCTGGCAGCATACATTGTTGCTTTACATGCTTTTCGAACTCATAAGTCGTCCTATGGGAGTAGCATTGCCGGCACCACCACCCCTGCGCTGCTTGGCAGCTAGCCTGCTCGCACTTTGTTTTGTTTAATTTTTTCTTTCCCTCTAACATATCTTTATTATTGTAACTGCCACCTCATTTCCCTGCTGAGCAATTTTTATTTGCTGCATTTTATTTTGTGGCAAAAAAGTTAAACAAAACAAATAGCAATAGCAGCAGAACTTAAGGCGTGCACGCATATGGCGCGACGTCGCCATTCGTTGACAACTGTCGCACGTAAGCGCACACTCACATAAATATGAATGTGTGCAGATAAAGTGCTCCTGTGGGGCAGACAGCTAGACAAGAGTGCAAGCGTTTGCTCTAGAGCGAAATTGCTGTGCAACGCATGCCTTTGGCGGAAAATTGTTGGAAGGAAAGAAAATTTAGTGAGCTATGTTATAAGAAGAGCAGATTTGACGAAAAATGTCTAGTCTCTTAAGACTATTAACTTTATTTATATTTCAGTCTAAAAAATTATGGAAATTGATATCAAAAGTATTCGCGCTATCGATTTTGTTATCTGTATCGCTGTATGATGCTCTGGTAAATCGAGCAACTGCAGACAATTCAGGTGGCCTTACTGGAGAAGGTTGAACAAATTTTAATTGAAATACTTGGCCGAATACCTTCACAGAAGGACTAATGACTCTAATACTTTCACTATACAATCGCCTCCCATGGCGCATCTGAGCGACTGCTTAGTTTTAGCTGGTAAGATCTCAGAACTCTCACTGGACTCCTGTCAGGACCATTCATACTAAAGTACCATCTTTGTAAAGTGAGACTCTCTGAACGTGATACTCTTTAAGTGCTATTTATAAGATGGAAGTAACTACTTTACACACAATGCTAGTAGGCAGGGGCGCACCCAGGAATATATTTTAGGGGGGGTTTTATATTTCTGAAGATATATCACCGGAAAATACTGAAAATTTTCTTCAGATAATACGCTTTTTAAAATATATGTATGCAAGTTTTATGTACTGTATGTAATAAATAAATAAACGTTTTAAAATTCATAAACTGCACTTTATTAACAGAACTCAAACACTTTTAACCGACTTTAAAAAAAGGGGAGGTTATCAATTCGCCGGAATACGTAACTTTGGACCACGTGAACCGATTTCAATAATAATTTTTTTGTAGAAAGATGGTACCTCAAGGTTCAGCCCGTATTTTGGTTTAGACATCCGATGATTGGATCATGAAGAAATTAACGGTACCCCTAAATTTGAGTATAAGAATTGAAGTCGGTTGTGTTCTTTCCTTAAAAACTACTTGTTTAATAAAAAGTTCTATAAACTCAAGATGCTCTCAACTTTCAAAAGAACCTAATAACAAATATTAAAAAAGACTCAGTAAAAATAAATTTATTGATTCCATGAATTGATTGATACCATGAAATTGACAGCAAAAGCAAAGCGCTTTTTCAAGCAACAGAAATTATAATAAATATTTCTTATAATTTCCTTGAGAGCTGGATTCTTAGCTTTAAGATACAGTTTGTATTTGAGGTTATTAGCTTTAGGGGGGGTTTGAACCCCAAAACCCACCCCTTGTGTGGGCTAATGCTAGTAGGTATGCCCTAATAATAGTAATCGATAACGCAACAGTGTAAAACGATAACAGTATCCAAAGATATATCGTATACAACAACGAGAATTATTTTATTCCATTTTGCCTTAATTTAGTTTTCATTTACTTTATTTTATTTCGATTTATTTTTCGTTACCTATTTATCTTCTTAACATTTGGCGTTCTCTCGTTTTTTACTTACTTATTTAACAGCCTGGATAGTTGGCAGCCCTGTTTTAAAATATATTAAGATTAAATGCATCTTGACTCTCGTTCGTTTAATAGTTACCTACATATATTGTACAAACCTTAATGCGTTTAAATAAAATTTTTTATAATTTGGTTTAATGTGGCAACCCTAATCAGCAAAAATTTTACTTTCAAACTTCCATTCGGTTGAGCACAGTTTTCATATTTGAATAAAAATAATAAGAATTTGATTATTTTTAATTTCTTGAGTAGGTGGTAACCCTATTAAAAATATGGAGGCCTAATGGTTTTTGCAAACTTCTTTCGCTTGGTTTTCACTTACAATATATTAAATTCTTATTCGCTTGCATGACAGATTCCATTAACTTGTTTAGGAGGTTGGCAACCCTATTCATAAATAAATCTGTATAAAAGCCATTCTAGTACAATACCAATATTACTTACTTAGTTTTTCATATTTTTTACTTTGAAGTAAATTATGTTTTTCGTCCTCTACGCCAATATTTGTTATTTATATTCATTATGTGGAAAGCAGGGCTTGAGCATGTTCTTCTCTCATGGGCATATCTGAGGAAAAAATGGGCCAGGTAGTTTTGCTTTTTACTTGTTTTTATTATAAAGTTCTAAACAACTTTTTATGCTTTCTCACATCGACACATCCTTTTTCAACATTGCCCGAAGTTTTTCTTCTTTTCTTTCAAAACAACCACTTTTGGCGAGCTTGCTGGCATTTGTTTTCGGATTTACATATTAAGGCTGTGTGAAAATGCTAAAATGTGATGATAACGTTTCATTTTTTAGTTGTTCAGTGTTCTGTGTTTTTTTTTTTTGTTTGTCCTTAGACACAAATATTTCACACCTTGAGCGCTGTTGTAAAGACAAACAAATCAGGCGAAATCCCGCACAATGAGTTTGTCAAGGCATTAACGTGTCTTTACATGGGATAGCAGCATTCAAGCGACGTTGATGAGTAAGCGCTTAAGAAAAGGGGTAGCGCAATTGATGCCACTAAGAGCCCGGCATATCCCGTCAAGCCACCTTCACCTCCACCTCCACCTCCTTCTTCTTTTCATACTTTATTCATCCGCTGAGTGCGCGCTCACCACTCTTCCTCCACGATGGGGTTATTTTCGTTTGTCAAACACGTTCAATAAAGATTTTCGCGTATAAATTGCTTTGCATTCATGCGTTTCAAAGCCGCCAGCCAAACAATAGCAACAACAATTGCTTGCAAGAAGACTATTGAATATTGCTGGTCGCATTGCCTGAGATGTATGTACGCGTGCAAATTTGTATCGTCGCACGAAACACTTAAGCTTTTTAGAAGTACATACAGCGTGATTTTGGGAAGTGGGAGATTTGCGCTTAGCTGTTGTGGCAATCAAGCGTATACATACATACATATGTACGCTTAAGGCTTGTTGTCTAGGGTTGATGCCCCGGCTGAGTGAAAGGACTTCCCTCGATTCCCTTGATGCCATCGACAAATAAGTTGTTACCGTTGATGAAGCGACGTTGGAAGCAAACGGAAAGTCACTTTAGAATGTACGCCACCGTTTTTTGTGGGGTGAGCGAATATGCTGGATAATGCTGATGCCACAGAAAGCCTCACACCCACTCTCAATGCACTTACATACATACGTTTGTACTTATTTACATCGGGCTGTGCCAATATGTAGCTTGCGAGCTAGCCTAATGTGTTTGCTGTGTTGTATGTATATACATATGTAAATCTTCACCCCCTTGTCGCTACACCTCCCGCTGCTCCTATTGCTCAGAGTGTAAGTAAGCGTATCCTGTTTGGTGCATAGCTTGCCACGCAACACTTGGCGCGCGTTCTCTACAAAATGTAAATTTTCAGCTCAACTCAACTCATGTGGCTCAGTCGCGCTTGTTATTGTTTGTTTTATTTTCCTTTTTTATGCGTTCTTTTTCGCCTTCGCTTTTCGCTGTGAGCACACTTCTATCCATTTGCCTCCTCTTAAAGTATATATTGACATTTTGATGAGCTGTTCGCTGCATTTGCCATTCATTTGACTTTTAAGTGTCTTCTTCGTTATTAGTATTTATCTTTATTGCTAAGCTGCTTCTAATGCTATTGCTGTTTTGCTGCTGTAGTTGTTGTTGCGCATTGCTTTTATCAAAATTCTCACATCTGCGTAACGCAGTTTTTATGGCACCCACATCGTTGGCAAATCCTTTTCCTCTCCCTGTTTTTCCATGCCTTTCAACTCCACACTGAGTGAATTTTAATTTAGTTGCCAAAGTTAGGCATTAAAATACAATTTCGCGCCACAGCAATTTTGGTTGGTGAGGGGAAAAATGTAGTGACATTAAGTTGTGTGAGTAATATTTATGCAGTGAGGCTTATAAAGTATGTCAAATTGTTGTTTGTCGCCTCAAAGAGTTATTTGATTAATGGCCATAAAAATCTGGGACTTAGTTATGCAAAATAGAGTGAAAGGTGGGGGTGTGAAGGTGATAGGGAGTGAGGATGAGAGGTATAGAAATCTTAATGGACATCTCTATTAACGCTTGACTCTTCCGCTAAAAATTCTTTATTGATTTGAATTCCAACTCCGAGAGAACTTCACCGGCAATCAGTTTTTAAAGCGGGGAAGATAGAAGTGTAATCCGAGTGCCGTCCACGCTTTCAATTTCTGCTTCACTTTGGCAGCTTCAACAGAAGTCTTTTTCACGTCGATTCTGAGCCAGATTTGCCGTGCTATCTCTTCTGTTTGCCAGATAGCAAAAATAGGTTTTAAGCTACACTGGGCATAATGAAAGCAGTACATCCGCTTCATGGAATTTATTTGTTCAAGTAAGGGGCATGCCAATCCTGGCCTATTAATCTGCCTTACAATTATCCGAATAAGTTAGTGCCCTGGAGCCCAAAACTTACCCTAGAGGTTTCCTTAATTCTTAGGTTAAAACTCACTCCACGCTTTACCCGGAACCCAAATAAGCTTAATACATAAGTATTCCGATGCGACCAAAAGAGCTAGCAGACATTCCTTAACCAAACTTGGCTATCAGAATAAGTGCTCACCTCCCTGACTGTCATAGCATTCCGGAGCAGTGAATCCACCGCCTCCTTGATAGCGTCCACTTCCTCCTGTAATACACTGCAGAAGTCCGGGAGGCTGAACTTAGTTCTGATGCAAAGCTCTCGACAGAAGACCCCACAAGCAACCCTACCGTCCAGTTTCGATCTATCCGTGCTCCCCTCTCCAGAAGTTTCACCCGGCCCAATCTTTCCTTGAGCAGAGAAGAAGCTCCTAAGAGCCATTTTGGTGGCGCAGTAATCTTTGCGATCAGGTATGAAATCGAGTCTCCAGACCTTAAGTCGGTCAACCAATCGGTTATCCTGAGGCAATTTTGCCTACAACGTAAACAGGCACTACGCTCAGCATACCGTTCAGTGCTAATGTGGGGGTCTTTACGAATATCACGTGATAAACTTTTTTAGCCGCTTCAACTTATCGGTTTTTTTGTTCCTATTTTAATAATTTCAGCAAATTTAATTATTTTAGGAAACACTTACTTCTCATTTCCAAACCAGTCTGTGTTAGAGCACGACGTGACCGTATACAGCTATCAGTATAATAAATTTTAAGCCTCTTTATATTCAAATGTTAACTCTAATCTATGTATGTGCCTTGAACTAATATTTTTGTTTTTTTCTTCTTCTCATTGCAGGTATGTAAACTCACAACACGTGAAGTGAAATATGTTTCTTTTTTTTCTGCGGTAAGTTTTTGAAACTTAAGAAATCCCAGCTGCAAAGGAACCTCTATGTTGGGAACAAGGCGAATTCATGTAAGGTGTAGCGGTAGTGCAAAAACAAAAACTTGCATGTGAATTACTTTTGCTTTCGGTACACAAAAGAGGGAAAGAGTTAAAGATAAATACAATATTCTTACTCTGGCACTCACTCATAAGAAGTTTTGTCATCTATGTACCGAGGCGAATTAAGGCAGCTGTTCTAGCAACACAACCTTATATGAATTCGCCATGGTTGGGAACCCGTAGAAAATGCAAAACACTAGTCAGTTGAAAGATTGGCAAACAAATTAAATTAGATTTATTTCGAAGAAACCCTTTTTCTATTGAACGCATATCAAAAAATTTAAGCAGCCAAGTAGAAGTGAAACATTACAGCAATAACTAGAAATAGAAATATTTTTTTTATAAGTTTTCATGATTTAATTCACAATAACACATTTTTTTACCTTTTTCTCTTCAACTTCGAAACTTTGCACTTACACTTCTTAAAGCAAGCAGCACTTCCATCTTAGATTTTGTAAATTTGAAACACACCCTCTCATCTCTCCATATGTATGTATTTTGCCTACTACATACATATTTACGGGGTGATTCAATAAGACTGCCGATTCTCTTTAATAAATAAAACATAACAAAATTTGTATAAACTATTTATCTTATTTATTTCTATGGCATTTATGTGCAATATCGCTTAAATGTCCACCACGACTCCTCAGGTAACACAGAATCCAAAAATGGCCCATGATCTTTTGGCATAGTTTGGGCTGTATATCATTTTAAACGCGTACTTTACAATACCTCTCACGTAGACCCAGAGAAAGAAGTCCAATGGTGTCAAATCGCAACTTTTCGGTTGCGATTTGAAAGCGGCGTTTCGTGAGATAATGCGTCCTGGGAACTGCATTCGCAATAGGACCCTTATTTCATGCGGTGTGTGGCACGTGGCACCGTCCTGCTGAAACCACATATCTTCCAAGTCAATGCCATCCAACTCAGGTCATAGAAAGATTCTCATCATGTCCCTTCAGGATAACAGCGTTACCGGCATCATTTCCGAACGCGTACGGTCTGATGACTTCGGCAAAGTTTATTTTTGAATAACCCGTTTAGGTAAAAATCTGCCTGATCGTAATGCACGAAATGCACTTCTTGCTGAACTTTCTGAAAATAAAATTTAAAAACATTAACATATCACAAATAATATCTGTAATGCCCTTGAAGCACCCTATACCTATGCATGTATGTATGCATTAGCGCACACAAGGGGTGGGTTTTGGGGTTCCAATCCCCCCTAAAGCTAATAACCTCAAATACAATATGTATCTTAAAGCTAAGCATCAGTTCACAAGGAAATTATAAGAAATATTTATTATAATTTCTGTTGCTTGAAAAAGCGCTTTGCTTTCGCTGTAAATTTTCATGAGGGAATAAATATACGAGCATTTTTTTTCTTGAGAGCTGCAAATTCATTTAAGAAATTTTGGTAGAAGAATATTTCTTTTCCATTTCTCGTCCATCGTTTTATATGAATTTTTCGTTTTTCTTGAGAGTTCAGTTAATTTTTTCGGTATTTGATATATTAAAAAAATTTAGCAATTGTGAAAAATCACCATCTCTATCGAAAACCAGAAATCAAAAAATGAACATAGAAGTGCAAAAATTCATGGAATTAATACATTTATTTTTACTGACTCTTTTTTAAAATTTTTTATTAGGACTTTTGAAAGTTGAGCGCATCTTGAGTTTATAGAACTTTTTATTAAACAAGTAGTTTTTAAGGAAAGAACACAACCGACTTCAATTCTCATATTCCAATTTAGGGGTACCGTTAATTTCTTCATGATCCAATCATCGGATCTCTAAAACAAATTACGGAACGAACCTTGAGGTACTATCTTTCTAATAAAAAAAGGATTATTGAAAACGGTTCACGTGGTCCAAAGTTATGTATTCCGGCGAGATGATAATTTTGAATGATGATTTTTTTTGAAGTCGGTTAAAAGCCTTTGAGTTCTGTTAATCTGTAAATAAAGTGCAGTTTATGAATTTTAAAACGTTTATTTATTTATTACATACTGTACATAAAACTTGCCAAATGTATTTTAAAGAGCGTATTATCTGTAGCAAATTTTCAGTATTTTCCGGTGATATATCTTCAGAAATATAAAACCCCCCCTAAAATATATTCCTGGGTGCGCCCCTGTATGTATGTATGAATATGTTTATAAATTCCAAAAGCCCACTTCACAACAATAAAGATCTTACAGCTGTTTGATGCTTTGCAATGCCATCATAGATTTCGTAGATGATTTCGTTGGAAAATCCACGCCATTGAAGCAATCAAAAGCTGCTGCCCCATAGCAAGTATTAGATGCCATAAATGAAGATGCCTTAGCACAGCCATCACACACACACACATGCATTACCACAATTTACTCCTTGCCGCCACTGCCCGACTGTTGTGGTTGCTGTCGCTGATGATGATGACGCTGATGCCATGATGCCCTGGATGCTGATGAGCTGCAACAACAGAAACACGCACACATATCAGCGGGCAGCAATTGTACTAGTAATCAGCGGCTGAAGTAAATCGCATAAATGCTTAGCATTAAGAGAAGCTGCTGGCTGGCTGGCTGGCTGGAAGGTCTGATTTGCCATATTGCGCTAATAACTCGAATCCATTTTTTTTTTTTGTGTATGAATGTGCTTACCACATTCGCTACGCTCGCGAGTCGAATTGTTTTAGCTGTAGAATAAGATATTTGTAGGCGCTTATGAGTGGGGCTCATCATGTGCGTGAGTGGGGTGTGTGTGCGTTCGCTTGCGTTTGGCACAAACACTCGCAATAATTAATCATTTGGCATCACGCATTTTGCCAGTCGCGGTTGGCGTTGGTTTACATACATACATAAGTACGTGCATACTTAAATATATACATATACTTTTATATTTGTACACTAGACTGCAACACTCCCCATACAAAAAAAAAAATCGGTACTGTTTTTCCACTGGAATTATAAAATCTATTATATTTAAGACTTTCACCAAAATATCTCCCAAAAATTATAAGATTGACGTGAGCTGTAGCGATTTAAAAATGCCTCCAAAAATTTAGTTTTTTGTTAATAAAAAGTTTTGAAAAAAAAAAATTTTTTTTATTACCTCGATGACAACAGTTTAAGCTTAAAAAGTTTGCATGAAAATATTAAAAAAAAATCTACGGTATCATAATAATGTGATTTTTCATACTGTTTTTTTAATTTTTTTCTAAGACTGGTTTAAGAAAAACTTGAACAACTCAGCCAAAAACCTTGCCAATTTAGCCTTAATAAATAAAAAGGTCGAGAAAATACCTTTCCACCCATACCACATGAGTCTAGTTGTTCTTACACAAATCTTTGAAAAAAGTTCAAAAAACAGCATCAAACATTTCATTATTATGCGTTGATAAAATTTTTTTTATTTAAAACTGTCATCTGAGGGGATTTTTTCCAAAAAATCCTTTAAGAAACTATTTTTATTCATAAAAAACTCCATTTTTAGAGGTATTTTCAAACCGGTCCAGCACACGTAAATCCTAATATTTTTCCGAAATATTTTGGTAGAAGTCTTAAAATATACTAGGTTTTGTGATCCCGCTTTTTTTTGGTGATGTAGTCTAATGTACATATTTACCTATACACGGACCTACTTATATACATACGTACATACATATAAATGTACAAACGTACTACGTAAAGCTACATTTGTATATACATATCAGCTCCCATTTGTATGTTTATTCGCATGCGGTGCTTATTGAAGTGTGAAAACGCCTGCTGAAGTGCCGCGGGCCGCAAACAAATTTTTTAATCACCAAATAAACAACAATTCTTTTCTTCTCATTCGAAATGTTGTATAGTAAAATTAGTAGCGAAAAAAGTAGCGTGTAAATAAACAAATCTGTGCGCATTGTGGCGGCAAAACATGCGTCCTACAATAACAAAAACGTTCATAAGAACAACATAATCGCAAGAAAATAGGAATGAAGGCAAAAATTTAGTTAAATTTTTTATTTTAGGAAATCATTGCGTGGCTTTAAATATAATGCAAGAATTTTTTTTATATGGGTTTAATTTTCCAAATAAAATTAAAAATAAGTAAATAAAACAGCGTAACTTAAAAAATATTAGAATAAATTAGTTTCGCAATCTTATGACATAATTTTCTTTTTCTTAATTTTCATGCTAAACAAATTTTTGGAGTTTTTTAGAAAAAGTTAGTTACGTAAAAATTTTACAAATTTATGTATATTATTGGTTTTTCTTTTAGTTTATTGCTCGTTTTCACATTTCTAAATAATTTTTTTTTCAAAAATTAATAAACAAAATATAGTCACTTAAGAGATATGGGAATCAACTAATTCTACAGTTTATTAACGTCACTTAGATATTCTTTATTTTCATGCAATTTTTTTATAATTTTTCAGCAAAATTTTTTTTTCAAAAATTAATAAAAAAAATTGCGTAACTTAAAAAATATTGCAATCAATTAGTTCTACAGTATACTAACGTCACTGAGATATTCTTAATAACATTTTTTTCATAATTTCATTTCAACATGTTTTTTAATAAATTTCTGTGTGATATAGTTTTTTTTTGTAGTTTATCGTTCGTTTTCAAATTTCTAATTTTTTTCCTCAAAAATTAAATTCAATTCTATGAAGAGTTAATCCGCGTTTTCTCTTTGAAAGCCTCTTGTACCAATTTTTTGGCATGTAACAACAAATTTTCAACTTAATGAAATTTTCATAAATATGAACAAAATTGTATGGAAGGAATTATATAAAAAAATTTAATTAAAAATTCCAAACTAGCAAATTTCCCCGATTTCACTTAAAGGCATATCTATGAAATACAAAAAAAAAAATAGTTTTAAATAGATTTACTATCATTGCTTTCAATTTTTAATTCCATAAAGAATGTAGTAGGAAAGCAATGTTACCATTACAAAATATTTAGGTCACAAAAAGTTTTATCAAAATTAATAACGAATTTTTGAATTATATGTATTTCTATTTAAACTTTCTGCAATTAATTTAGTTTTTTCATTCATAAAACCGGTCATTATCGGCGAAAAGAAATTATAAAAATATAATCTTGAGACAGTCATATTTGACAAATATGACAAAATTTGACAAATCAAATTATTACAGATATACTATAAAAAAATTATAAAATTTTAACAGAAAAAATATTTAAAAAGTTCTGAAAAAGTAAAAAATTGCATACTTTTTTTAACATCCAATAGTTTTTTAAAAGCAATTGCAACTAGAAATTAAAAAAGGAAAAGCTAACCTAAATATTTGCCATCCCAATAATTTGAGTTTTAAATGGAACTGCCTAAAAATTTGTCTTGTCATCTTGTCTTGTATCAAACATATACATTTCTAAAAAATAATCAAAAATAAATGAGTGAGGTAAAGCTCCTTTTCCCCCTTGTTACCTGGATATCAGCTAATGCCTCTGGACCCATCATCTGGGATGAATACATAGCGCAATGTGGTCACAGATACAGATAGATACGACCGCAATATGAATCCTCTGAATTCCAATGAAATTATATGTCAGTGTTTATCTAAAAGCAGCCAGCAGCTGCTGCTTGTAAAAAATCAAGTTAACGCAAGCATTTGCTTAAGTAAAATAATAAACAATCAGCGTAGTAGTTTTTGCACTAAAACGCACTCAATCGATCGTAAAAAAATAGATGATCAGAGAAGATCGCACAGGGCCAAAAAAAAGATATGTGCGTATCCAGATTGTGGTATGTACATACGTCACGATTTAAGCAAGCCACAAACTTGTGAACTATTGCAGCCAGCAGCATGCCGGGAAGTGCCACACACGCTAATCGATTTTAATTGATTTTATTGCAACTTCGTTTGATTGGATAATGGCGGGGACAAGCATGGTGATCATTAAAATCAAGTGGATATGACCTATTGCACAAGTTTATTGCATTGCAAGTATCTACATATACCATTCAACAACAAAATTCTGTAAGAAGACAACAACAACACATCCAATCTTCGACCATTTGTTGCTTCATATGCTTCTGCGTTTAACATTTCCTCACACATTTCTAATTTAAGCCTTTACCGGTTTATTTATTTGACGCCCGCGCGCAATAAACAGTTGCCATGCTGCTCGGCACTGCTACACTGCCAAAGATGTTTGTTTAAAAAATTTTGTAAATATAGCCGTTTTTCTCTTTTTCTGCCCACCACTTAACCAGCTGTGATTTAATGCGATTCCCAGCGCTGTTTTATGAAATTATGAAAGCGCGGCCCTCAAAGCATCATGAAATAAGAACCAAACTTAAAAAAAAAAAATATATGCATATACATATTTGAGATAAATTTCTTTGTCACCCTCATCATCTTGGCCACTGAGTGACGCACACTTAGCCACCACGGCAGCTTTTCGCCTTTTGCTTTGATTTACTTTGTTCTGCTTTGTTGTGGCCTTTGATATTTGCCGCGCATAATTTTTTGGTTTGTTTAAGCGGTGAAGACATTATTATATACAGATGTATTTATGTATCTCTTTCGAAATTCTGATCTAAAAAATATGTTCGCACATTTATCATATTTGAGTGTTCTTATTCTTTTTTTGTTTTATTATAATTTATTCAGTTTTTATTTTTTTTTTTTTGCTATGATTTCTCAACACTTCTGTAACACTTTAGAAACACATTTGTTTCTGTTTTAACAAATTTATTGCGCTTGTATTTAAGATTTTTGTTTTGTTAATTTTTCTTGTTGTTGTTCTGTACAAAATTTTATAAATGCTTGTATGCTTGTATAGCATGTATGTATAAAATTTCTTAGCTTAATTTGTGCAGCTTGTTAAGTCTTTTATGCGCATTTTTTGCATTGTGTTGAACGATTTTTTTTTTCAGGGAAACTGGCAAAACCCTTTATTTAATATAATCCCTTTTTTCCTCGCTAGAACGTTTTTTTTTAAATAATATTTTTTTTCAAATAATAAAATTTTTTTTTCAAAAAGTTCTCGAAGTAAATTTCTTTATATATAGAAAGCTTTCAAGTCATTGCACTAATTTTATTAATTAAAAATTTGTAAGCATTTTAAAAATCTATAGAAATGTTAAATTGTAACACATTTTGCTTGGTTTTTTTTTTGATTTTATAATTCTTGTGATAGCTAAAGTTCCCTATCCTCTTCTTTTGCCACTTTTAGATTTTTTCTTTTCAATTATTTATTTACATAGTTTTTTGGATTGTAGCCAAAAAATATTCTTTCAGCGAAGCATTAGTTTTGCTCATTCATGATCCATATCCAACTGGGCATTTCTTTCGCACAAATTTTTAATTTTTTTTTGTTTGACGTAAATCTCTGGCGCGGGGCTAATGTTTATAAAATTATATTTTTTTTATATATGGATATATTTGCAAAAACCTTGAAAAAAATTGAACAGCTAAACTGAAAAAATACATACATAGTCATATTTTTCGGACCCTACGTACCTATGTACATACATATGAGGTCATGAGAACAGAAGTGACCTATCCCACTTTTGTTTTGTGCTTAACTTCTTAAAACAGTTTCAAGTGTGATACATTTTAAAGGTAACTTATTCCTTAATTTTACGGTACATTATCTAGCTCTGTACCTTAAAATTAAGGAATAAGCGACTTTTATTTGAAAATTTATAATATTTGAGACTATTTTAAGTGTAGGGATGTTCACAAAAAAAAATATATATAGGGTCAGGCCACTATTTTTGGCTCTATTTTTTCATTCTGCCAGTTTATTTCTATACTCATTAGATCTCCGGCGTACCTGTTTGTCCAAGCTATTGCCACCAGATCGACTAGACGCTTTAAACAACCGCACTCCGCTAGCTAGTTGGCTGCCTTGAACTTTTTAACTTGTTCCTCTAGAAATTGGCTATATCGATGGCTGAGTAGAAGGTGGACGTACATATCTCGGCAGATAGAGCGTTTTCAAACTGGCTGCCAAAATAGGCCGATCTCCCAGTCAGTCGTCGATATGTAGTGGCAAGAGGTCTCAGTTTGTCAGAATTCAGTCGCCGAATAGTCTTCATTGCTTCCTCTTGGATCGCTAAGAAAGGGCTTACAAATCACATCAAGCCGTTTCTGACTTCACAGTCATGGCACCCGAAAAGCCTGTGCTTCTCACTTTGCTTGCCCACCGCTATGCAACAGCAGAATACCCAAGATACCTTGGTCATTCCAAGACCTCTACTTCTACTAAAGGATATTCGATACTGGCCGAAAATTTTAAGCGCCGTGTTTATTTTCGGCTCAACTTAAATCAAAATATTCTTTCCGCGTAAAAGATACCAGGGTTGTATTTTTAGGCTTGACATCAAGGTCCTGCAAAGTGCACTGCTTATTTTATTAGGAGTTCTCCAAGTCTTTGTACGTGATTTAAGCTACCGCTATTACATACATATGTACGTTATCTAAACTATAGGAGCTATCTAAAACAGCATGAGCTTGTACAAATTGCTTTCACAGTTCTACAAAAGTTTATTTATAGCTTTCCCACTTTGCAAGTTTTTGCTAATTTCTTTTATTGCATTTATGCATTAAGCGAACCTCAATTAGCACATCAATAAAATGTCAATCATCATCAAATGATGTGAATCAATGTGGCAGAGGCCCACAGGCAAGGCAACAATGAAAAGTGGAAGCTTTTTGTGGTGCCACAAAGTTGCAGGCGCTCAAGTTGTTAAAAGCGCAGCTTAAAAAGGTAATGAAATGAGCCACGAGGCCATATTTATGTAGGTACGCTGAAAAAATAATCATAGAAAAAATGTTTAAACTCTTTTGCCCACAAAGGTTAGCTGTATTGGAAACGGAAAGCGAATTTTTAGCGTGACTTAAAAAACTTATAGAAGAGAAGGAAACTATTTTCAAGCTAAAGTTAAATTAAATCAATACGAGGTGATGGGCAACTTTAAAGCTCCCTTTATATTTAAAGGTTGCATTAAAATCTATGAATGTATCTAAAGTAAAGCATTTTATTAACGGTTTAAAATTGATTTACAACCAAGAAATATACATACGTCAAAAACCGATAATAGAAATGCTTAACTTTAGACATAGCTCTATTTTTAATCCAACCTTTAAATATAAAGTGAGCTCTACAGTTAAAGATTACTACAGAAAACGGCCCTTAATAATATTCAAAACAAACTATTAATCAATAAATTTTTCATTTTTTTTTTAAATAAGTAAATTATGAAACGGCGTATAAATTTCTGACCTTTTGTTAATAAGAATAATGGAAAAATGTAAAAAAATCGGAGCATATCTTAGGTCAATAGAAGTAGGGAGTAGATTTTAAATTGAAAAAAGAAATCGGAGTAAATCTACTGTGATCGGAGCAAAGTCCGGACGCTGGACAGCAGTAGAAACAGCAAAATAGGCGAAGCGTTAACATAATAAAAAGTGGTACTCAAATATATGTACGTATGTGTGATTACCGCAGCTAAGGAACAAAAAGAATGATCTCGCACACAACTGCAACATAATTGAAATGAAGTAAAAACAACAAAAACTAATAATAACAATAAAAACTAAATAAAAATCTCTTCGACATGCTGATAACCTGTCATCCTATGAAGCGTCCAGCAGCCAGCAATTGTGCAGCGAGGCAAAGCAAACTATAGTGTATAGGCTGACAATAACAAAAAATAAATCTAAAAGAATTCAGTGCATTCAAAAAAGAATCAACGAATGAATATAAAAAGCAAAAAAAAGAGTGAATCTTGCAGCATTGCCGTGTCACAAACAATCAAGCCGCAATCGAAGCGCGATCGGTGTCGTTGGCCGGTGATCGTTAGTGCGATCGATCGATCGATCGATGGATGGTTGTTGCCTCGATGGATGGATCGATGGAGGAATCGACGAATGAACGCTTGGCCATTGAGATTGGCGCGTTGTTATTTGTTGCACACTGCTTTAGCTAGTAAAAAAAAACAACAACAACAACTACACACAACACTGCACAATTGTTATTGCTGTTTCGATTTGTTCGCGGTGGTGCTACAGAGTCGAATGTGAGCTGCGGACTGCACCGACCTACAGTGAGCTGAGTTGAGCTGCATTCGAGCCGAGTTCTGCATTTGCTCTGTCACTTATTATTGCTATTATTTTACTCGTTGTTGCTTTTAAAGTGCAAAGTGCCTACAGCTGGCCATCGATTGGGGGACAAAGGGTTAGGAGCAGGGCTGCCAACTTTGCACAAACCGTGCCAACTTTGCACAAACCGTGCCATTTTTGGCCCCATTTTACATCGAATGGCACTAAATTTTTCAATTTGGCACAATGTGCCAAAAATGCACTTCAGAAAAATACTGTGCTTTTACTTATTTTTCTCAACTAAAATTTTCTAATTTCTAAAGGTTATTCAACTGGTTTATCTTATGTTTGGCATTGCATTTTTGTTTTAGAAAAGTGGTTCTTACTTTATTACTAAATGGGATGGATTAAAAAGGATGGCAACTTTTTTGGCACTTTTATTTTTCTATTTTACACATTTTGGCACATTTTTATCTTCAATATGGCACCTTATAGCTAAGGATAGCTGGCAACCCTGGTTGGGAGGCTCGAGGTTCTATGCCGCCAATTTCCAAGCTGCTTGTTGCTGACTTTCCGCAGCCCTGCCACTGCTCACGCTGACTGCTGCTCCTCGTCCGCGTATACCGATGTGCTCAACGATCGTGCAGCAATTTTGCAAGCATTGTTGAGGCGCGCAACTTCTTCGACAGCACACAAAATATGATCTAAAAAAAAAGTAAAACCGATGATTGGAAAAAATTGCATTTCATTGAATTTCGCTGTTGGGCGCGTATCGGCTGCTTTTTGTGGTTGTTGTTTTTACTGCAGCTTCTTGCTGCTTAAGTCTTTTGTTTTTTAACGTTGCTTTTTATGATTTTATTTTATTTTACTTAAGATTTTTTTTTGTCGTTTTTCTCATAGGCGCTGCGGCCTCGGTCCAGCCGCAATCGTAGCATTGAAGTCATTGCTCGTTTGCCCGCTTTGATCAGCTATCTTCGATTATTGTTGTTAGCTTATTGGCTGCTTGCTCTTGCTGTTGTTGTTGTTATTGTTGATTTTGTTATATTGGCAATCATTGTGTAGTTGTCTTTGTTCATCTCGTTCTTCAACTTGCACTTGTTGCTTTTTGTCGTTTTTTTTTTGTTTTTGTTTTGTAGCAATGACTTTCCGTTCCCTGCCGCGCACGCTTTGTGGCATGCAGCCGTTGATTGCAATGCTTTTTCCAATATAAGCGTACTTATTTAGAGTGTATTGTGCATTGTGTAACTTTGCGGGCCACAACCTTTGCGGTTGCTGCTAATCAATTTTTAATTTTTTGCTTAATTTATTTTTCTGCAGTTTCCATTTCTACCGATTTCTCTTTCATATTAAATCTTTGAAATTTCTCAGATTCTATGTGAATGGTTTTTTGTTGTACTTGTTCACTCTTTTGTGTGAGAAATGCAGTAATCGACCGTTGAAGATTACATAAGCCATTCATATTCGTATTCGCATTCATACTTGCACTCGTATTCGCACACCTAATCCCATTCATATTCGTTTTCCTATTGGCAATAGTATTCATATTACTTTCATGCTCATATCTATATTCACAATCAAGATCATACTCAAGCTAATACTCATAGATACTAGTACTCATTTGCATAATCGTAGTCGTTTTCATACTCAAACTCATATTTGTTCTCGTACTCATACTTATGCCTATACTCAAGCTCATACTCATAAACGTACTTACACTTATTCGTAAGTAATCATTCCCATACTAAGATATACTTGTTTTTATACTTATAATCGTTTTCATACTCATACTGGTGCTCATGTTCAAATTCCAGCACATATTCATACTCATCTTCATACTCACGCTCACTCTACTTATTCTCGTACTCATTTTCATACTTACGTATTAGAATTCATACCCATAGTCGTATACTCCTAACCGTACTCATACTCACACTCGTACTCATACTCATACTCACATTCGTACTCAAAATCATACTCGTACTAATTCCATATTATCATATTCATTTGCCCATTTGAAAATAAGAAAAAAACGAATAAACCGGTTTTATTTTACATAGTGAAAATGCTTATCTTGGTATGAAGTGATGACTAAAAAATACCATAAAACTATAAGCTTTTATTAAAAAAAGAGCAAAGCAAAATAAGTACAAATTTTTTTTTAACTCAAAGTTAAAACAAATAAAAATTCACGTTTGGTAATTTTTTTAATATATTGCATTTTTTCAAATTTTTTTTCAGTTTTCAGTATTGCTCTCGCCTTCGTAACCGAGTATTTAGAGGTGCCTACTACCACTCGGCAGATCCCAGGTTCAATTTCTGGATCCTAGTAGTCCTAGTGTACTTCTCCCATAAAAAAGCATAACACGAATGCAAAGGGAGGCTCGGCCCAAAATGTATAAAGCGTTAAAACACCAAGCATTCCTTTATTGGAATCAAATATGATACACTTTTGAAAACTAGCCCCTAACACTTGAACTGCAAAACGTCGGGAAGCCTAAAAGTTTTATTCAGAGGTCAAGATTCGGATGAAATGACAAAACCGGTTTCGGTTCGACCAAAAAATCCGGGAAATTCGAAGTTCGAACAATCGGGATTTCAAAAGAACCCTCCTATAGATTTAAAAAATACCGAGTTAATCACCCTAGTACTCACACTCATACTCATATCTACTTATAATCATGCTCATGCTAATTTTTAAACTAAAATCCATATCCATATTTATTTATTTTTTATTTGTACTTGCTCTTCCCTTACAAAATATTAATGAACTAGCCTTGTATTGTAGTTTTGCAGCTGTTTAGGCCTTATAATTTTAACAACAGATCTAAGCTTTTCGCCACTGGAACCATAGCTGTTCTACCAAACATTAATTTCCAATAAGTCGCAAACTTTATTAATTAGATACATTCACTTTTCTGCCTCTAAATCTTCTTAGCTCGATCTCCGTACAAAACTTCTGTCACATGTTCAAGATCTCTTCGCCCTTTTCCACCATCCTGAGAGCTTACGCGCGAATTACAAATTTTAATCGCAATACAGAATTTGTGTTTCTTTAGCCGCACTGCGGTAATAGATTGCCAAGTAGTGTGTGCAGTTGCATACATTGCGCCATTACCGTTGTCATTATTGTTGTAGTTGTTTTCGTTGTTGCCTTTCTTGTCCATATGCGGTCAAACTAAAGTCAGAGCCGACCAATCGACCGATTGGCAAACCACTCGCACACATTACCCACTTCCTTTTGCTATTAAGATAGACAAAACAGCGGCAGCTTGCAACAACTTTTAGTGCATCTCCGGTGCATCGCTTACTTCTTCTTACCCTGCTGCGTCTTCATCTCATCTGCTGCGTGAGATTACCCGCACTGCGAGACCAAATCGACTTGCTGCAGCTGCATATGCGTGCCGCGCATTGCTGTGGCCTCACCAGCAGCAGCAGCAGCATAAAAGGCCATTGGAGCATTGGCGGCGCATAAATGGATAAGTAGACTCATTACAACAATAGCAACAAGTTGTTGGAGAAAAATAACAATATTGCCTTCTTTGTTTATGCGACGATCGGCGATTTGTTGTAATTGTTTTGCTGCAATACACTGTCGCTGTTGTTATTGCTGCTGTTACTCTTGCTTTGGTTGTTTTTATTGCTTTGTTGCTATTTGCCGCATAGCAAATATGCCTTCTTGAGCAGCGCCCAATATATTCTCATGTATTTATGTCGTCGTCGTCGCGGCCATATATGGCATATGCAGGCATTGCGGGCCGGATACGCATTTGTGCATTTGATTAGCCTTTGACCAAAAACAACAGCCAACGATGTCGTTACATGCCCAACTGCAGCGATAATAGAATTAAAGAAAAATAAATGGAAATAAAATGAAAAACAGAAAAATTCCCGCGCGCACACACAACAATAACAATGTAAATTGTCTAACGTACATAGTCATTTACAAATGCAACAAACCGCTCGCAAGGCAAATTCAAAAGCGCATTCATTGTGAATCGAAATGCTAAGCTGAAGCTTGGTGGCTGCGCCTACCATAGAGGTAGTATGTAGTTGCCTTTATTGTAGGGGCCTCAATGCACACAGCACCAATGTCTGTCTGTCTCATTTGTTTCAATTCGCGAATTGAACCATTTGTTGTTAGCGAAATGTATTCGCATTTTATTACTTTTATTTGTGTTGCCGCATTTGTATTACTGCATACATAGTTATTTTTTTTCCTTTCTAATTGAAGTTCTTTTCTTTTTTTTTTTGGTACCTTTTTTCTGGCATTTGCGTCCTAACTATTCCTTTCGTGCGTGGTTACATATGCCTTTGTTTATCTACTTTTGGTAAAATTCTGCAAATGTTTTCGTAAGGCAATGCGGCTTTGTTCGCGCTCCGCATTAGTTTTTGCCAAGCATTTTTGGGTTTAGCCAGCCATAAATGCTTTCAGCTCGAATTTGCCGATTTTATTTGTTTGCTGTTCGCATTGATTATTTGCCGACTCTCGCTCCTTTTTTGCCGCTCCTATTGCAGATTGCGGACATAGTAATTTCTAATAGTTAGTTCGATCCTTGTTTGGAGCTTTGCCTAAGAAATAGAGATACTAAATTACAATATATCGGAGGTTTTAAATTGTAATGAAAATTAGTGTACCTACGACACATATGGGTTTTCTTAACCTATGTGGTGAGGTTAAGG
The DNA here is from genome assembly GCF_001687245.7 of Rhagoletis zephyria. NCBI lineage: Eukaryota > Metazoa > Arthropoda > Insecta > Diptera > Tephritidae > Rhagoletis > Rhagoletis zephyria. The sequence continues at coordinate 309,913 of NW_016157137.1, read as the reverse complement.
CATTGCAGTCTTCGTAGTGGCTAGTTGTGGGTGCAATTCTTTTAAAAAAGCTCCAGTTAGATTTCCAATCCATTAGCCAGAAGATTTTGCGAGGCACCTTGATAATTTGACGAAAGCTTTCATATTTACGATGGGAACTTTCACATCAATTAAAAAAGTCGAAGCTCTCTCAACAATTTATGAAAGTTTTCATGTTTACGATGGGAGCTTTCACATCAGTTAAAAAAGTGGAAGTTCTCTCTGCAATTTATGTACGGCTGGCACAAATTAAAATTCTATCTGGCCCATACTGCTTTACATTACACGCTCAAATAAGTGAAGCCAAAGTATTTTGAAGTTATAAAACATATTGCACAAGCGTTTGCGAATCTAGCAAAAGCTTTCCTTCTGAAATAATTCAGTGTCTTTGTAGATGTAGATTATCTCTACACCTTTTCCAACAGTATTTCAGAAAAATACAAATGTATTTTAGAAAAGGCCACATGAATTTCAGAAAAACTCAAATGTATTTCCGAAAACTTCAAATATGTTTCCGAAAACCTCAAATGTATTTCAGAAAAGGGTGAATATATTTCAGAAAGCTCAAATATATTTCAGAAAAGGCCAAATGTTTTTCAGTAAAAGCCAAATAATTCAGAAAAACACAATTGTATATTATTCGAAAAATCTCGAAATTTTGAATTTACGGTGAAGTAAATTTTTTAAATGTTTTACAATTAATAAACGAGTACCAGGTTGACCGAACTTTGCTCGAAGTGCATATACTTTTTAAAGTTTTCAATGTATGGGTATCAAATACTGGTCATTTGGATAGCTTTAAAAAAAATATTTTGGAAAAATGGCCTTTGAAAAGAACAAAAAAAAAATTTTGATTAAAATTAACAAAGTTAAAAATTTGTATTACATAGAGGCGTGGCAATACTAATCGAAAATATTACCGGACCACAATTTCTCACCAATACCTTTAATTTGATATCCATATTGCGATGTTTGAGATAAATTGTGTAGAATTGAAAATAAGTGGCAACCTTACACTAATATCCTAAGGGATAACACTTATTACATATGGAAAACATTGTTTAAGAACCTTCTTTTGGTACCCATGAATAGTAATATTGTGCATTTACTTCAAATAAATATGCGTTTCAAAATACACTATTAAAAATATTTTTGAATTGGGGATTTTTTAAATACCTTCCATTTGATACACATATGATGGTGTTTTAGTTAATTTGTGACTAATTTCGAATAGGTGGCAACCTTATGGCAATCCTCTCGGAGGTAATACCTATTTAGATAACCTGCGGAGATAATTACGCACATTTTGATTACTTAAATGATTTTGGCTGACAAATAGTGTACTAATTGCAAAATTTTTCAAAAGAGTACTTCGCTGAGTTAAAAGTCGGAATTTTTGTTCGAAATTTTCGAATATCATGATGGAGTAGTAAAATAGCTTTCTTCTTTTTTGCCATAAAAAAATGTAAAAAAATAAAAAATATTTCACACCAAAAAAAAATTATGATTATATCATCTAATGGATGATCCGCACTGTTAGTCCTTTTTTCCAAAGTACTAAATTATTATTTTTATGATTAAAATCATTGAAACGTGCAGCTCACCGCTACGCTTCACCGGCATTGACAAATTTGACTTAATAACTCGTAATTTTTTCTCACACATTATGCACATATCGAACATTCATAAAATCTTATTGAATTTAATTACATTTTTTTTTTGTCAATAAAGCCGTTAACGCTGAAAAATTTTTAAATATTAAATTTATTTCTATTGGTTCATAGTTTTTAATGCATTTAAAGGCAGTGAAAAGACTTTTATTAGTATTGAATAAATTAAAAGTGCTGTTATTATCTGGGGCAATAAAGAAGCCAAAACAAAAAAAAAGGAACAAACAAACGAAAGGCTCCAAGGCAAAGACTACAGATTTTTTATGAAGCTTATTTTAATACTTAATTTAATTTAAAAAGTGTGTTAGTTTTTCAACATTTTTTTTTATTGCACAAATGATAAAAACTTTTATAACTTTTCGCTTTTAGTAAATTTTTATTACTAGACCAACTGCTTTTTTTATTGCACATTGCGCACACTCTTCGCTATTTACCGTCACAAACACATGCATTCACCTTCAAATGCATTTCGTTGGAAAAAACCTCAGTCATATTTACGTACATATGTATGTATGCGTATGCGTATTTATTTATGCAGCGCACTTTCTTTGTTTTTCTACTGAAAATTTACATAACGCTTGTTTTTATTAGAAAATTCGTTTCACAGCATGATTGTCAAGTGCACTTTTTTGTGCTGCATTGTGACATTTTTCCATCATTTTATTTAGCATTATTAATTGGAATGAATAACTCTATTAAAATCATTTTACTACTAACCGGTGTGGCGCGGCGGTAGCATTTAAGTGTTGCGGGGGTTCAGTAATGCGCTGCATACAACGGAATCTGTCTGAAAAAAGTGAACAGAGAGTCATTTTTTTACCTTTCTTTTTTGAGTTTATTTAGTAAAGGTATGCATACGTTAATGGTTTATGGTTTTTTAAGCTTCATAAGAATTAAATTATACGAAGCGTGCTAAATGTGTTTGTGTAACCGACAGCCAGCATTATCGAATATTGAAATCTGCTTAAAATTCGCTGCTTTAAATTTGAAAGTATTTTTTGAACGTGATTTGTCACTAACCTAATCAACTGCTGGAAAAACTACTAATTTTACCATAAAAATCCTCTGGTAAAACGAAAAATTGAGCTTTCACTTATGATTACTTTTAAACGAAAGCGACACTTCATGAGGAGCGAAATCAAATCATGAGAAGCGAAATCAGTTCATGAGCGTGCAACTTTGAAGCTCTTCATGATAATTAAAAGCTTTTCTGAAGCTTTTTACCAAGCAAAGAATTATTTGAGTACTCTTTCGATCTATTTCGTTATCCTTGTGAGGTCAGACTGACGGGAAGCTGGTTTCAGAGTAGTGTTGGTCAGAGAGAGCTTAAAAAAGCTTTGCACGCGTACAAAGTTTCTCTGGTCCACTTTCTTTTGGGCTACACAACAAGTACATATCGGCTATAAAAGTTCTATTAATCTTTTCCAGTGAAAACATAAATTGACAAAGGCCTCTGTTATTCGCGAAGATGTCTAGTTTTGCTGGCTAGAGAAGCATCCACTTTGTAGCACAATCTCTAGTATAGTTTAACTGCGGCATGCAACATGTTTGTGGCATAACTTTAACCTAGTATTAACCAAGAGGCACAGCAAGCTGGTAAGCCGATGAGTTCAATCGTACTAGCCAGCCATTAAGGCTGAACGTTGACGTTGTCTAACTCATCTGCCAGCTGGCGGCTGATGACTGGCAGGCAGCACTGTACTTTTTTCCATGATCGTCGTTTATATTTTTCCTGCACTACCTTACTTCTTTTATTTTCAATTTCTTGTAACTGGGAAAGCATACTACCCCAAAAACTTTGCGTTTTTTTTTTTGTTCTCAGCCACCATCTTTCCTTCCGCTTGATTTCAACTATCATAGCCACTGTCAATGCTGCACCGCTGCACGCTGTTGCTACTAAATACCAGTATCTTCATTGATGTTGCCACCCCACCATGCCGTCATTGTTGCGACGAGCAGCTCCAAGTTGCTTCCACTTTACCGGCCGCTTGACTTCGCTATTTTTGGCTAATGATGTTGCTCGTAATGTCCATCATTCACTTTCATGTTTATTGATCGGCAATGGACACGCGTCAGCGGTGGATGCATGCATACAATAGCATGCCAATACACACACACACACACACACTCCCATTCATAAATGCAAATGCTTTGCTATCGGTAGCCGCCTCATCTATGTAAGCGCAGCTGCTTTTATCTTTTTTTTTTTGCGCACTTTTCTTGTTGCCGCCGGTTGACTCTTCACTGTTGTTTTGCTTACCGAAACTGTCCGTCTATTTGCGCTTCTGTCACTGCCACTTCTGTGTGTCTCCGTGTCCGGGGTATATTTTAGTTGCGGCATTGCCGTGTTGTTGGCTCGTTTATTTGGTCAAAACATTGACAGCCGTTTATTTGTAGCGGCCATTGTGTTGTTGCTGCCGGTTATTGCTCCTGCAGCGCAGACCCTCAGAGGTGAGTGTGGCGCATGCATTTGAATGCAGGTTTACCGGATTTGTATGTATGTGTGGTGTGTGGAAGCGATCGGGTCGCTGTTGCTGCCGCTTGCCGCGTATTATTTGCTTAAGTGCATTTACCATTTGCTAAATGACATTTACTGCTGATTAGCTGTCAAATGAGCTTGCATTTGACAGTTTGAGCAATTGTGAGGCCAAGCGACTTCTTCCCATGAACTTGGATATGCAAGTGTGTATCTATGCGCGTGTGTGCGTTTATTGACAGCAAATGATGGCATCGCGCTGCTTAATGAGGCGCAAAGCTGTTGATATGCGCCACAAGATTGTACGATAATTGAAAATGTGGTAGGCGGCCGCAGGAATGTATGTATGTTACTGGCGAGCTTAATAAATCGGTGAAGAAGTTCAAGTTCCCAACTGGTTATTAGAGATTCTCCTATCATTTATACACCCTCAATGCAAAATACAGTAGTGGCGACTTTTATGACTAAGACTCCTTTAAGGCGATACCCATGAACGCTTCAAAGACACGCTTTTTAAAAATTCTCCGCTTTTTTCGCATACGGGTAGAGCATGCAAGACCTCTTGGACCAATACCGCTATTAACTGAGCTGAGCTTCAGACAAAGAAATTTAAACCTGACGATTTGGAGGGGCTCGACGACGAAAATGAGGAAAGCTTTTAAAAAGCTCCCGTAAAAATCTAAGCTTTCACTTTGCCAGTTTAAAAACACAGTGCACAGGCTATGAGAACTCTCCCCTTACAAATCTTCTTTCAATAAAGCTTTCACCAAAAAGTATTTCAGCTCTAAGCGAAGCACTTATAAGCTTTCATTGCAAAATTTTTGTGATTCTTTATATATATTGGAAACTATCATGGTTATTATTAGACATAAAAAAAAGATTTATAAGTTATCGCGTTATCAGTTCATATTTAAAAGCTAAATTTATAAATATAATTTTATTACCGAAGACTCTCGGTTAATTGTTCTTTTTCTATATGCTTTCTCCGAAACGCTTTTAAGCTTACACACGTGACAATACATATGTAAGCACTTTTGAGGTTTGGCGGAAATTTTTTTCCTTGGTTTAGAAAAGATGATAATGTTTCCTTCTCCAACACAAGCTCTCCTCTCTCTTTTAGCTTTTTAGCCCAAATAAAGCTCTCATGAATTCGGACTGCAAACATTCAAGAACTTTAACGGGAATTTGTGTATTTTTTTGTGGTATTAAATTTTTGGGTCGCAATCTAAGTCAGTCTTATCTTCAATTAGTCCTTCACCAAAAAGCTTCCTTCTTAGCAAATTTTTTCGTTTTCCAATTTTAAGTTGCCGGCTTATTTTGTTTTACTAAAGCGTTCTTCAGTCAAGCCTCAGTAAAGAGCATTCGAGCTTTCACCTAAACTTTTGAAGCCTTCATTTCAATCGTTTATATCGCCATAGAACGGTGATGGGCACTGCCTTGCCCGCGGGCAAAGCTCTTTTAAGCTTTCTATACATTTGCTATAGTTGCGTGCAAAGTAAAAGCTCTTTCCGGCCATCGCTGCTCTAGAACAAAATCATTTCGGCTTCTCTCAAGTTTTCACCAAAAATCTTTAGACCAACGCTTTAAGGTTAAAATTTTTCATCTTTTATTTAAAAAAAAAAAGATCTCTCAAGCTTTGACCAAAGCAAGTGCTTGCTTTCAAGTGTTTTTTTATTTACTATTTTCACGAATGAACTTTAAACTATTAATTTTTCAAAGAAAAAAATTCCGCGAGCTTTCATCGAAGACCCTTGAAGCTTCAATTGAAGACCTTTGAAGCTTGTATTAATAAACGTTCGAGCTTTAGCCCAAGCTACTTTTAGCTGTCACTTTGAGCTCAGCAAGACTAACCGTATTTCTAAGGCATTATAATACACCTTTATCTCTAGTAAGTATTTTTTAATTACGAGTATTTTTCACGCTTACAAGCTTATCTTTAATACAAGTTCTAGCAGCATAAATAAAAAGTTCTTGCTTAAAAAACTTCCTTATTTCTGTTAAAACAACCACTAATCCTTCTTTATGCCCACAATAAATACCGTTGCTAACAGAACTACTAAACATATGCTAACTCCTGTTCCCGGGCTCATAAAACCGCAACTGCATATTCGCATAAACACTGAAATGCAAAAAAAATTAAAAACATTTTCCTTAACTATGAACAGAAATGAATAATTGCTTGTAGTAAATTTGCAGCGGTTGATTTAATGGCCAATGCAGTAAGCAAAAAGCAACAACTTCAGTCGGCTTTCGACTGCTGTTGCCGGTGCTGGCGTGGCCGTGGTGGTGCCGTTGATGTAGCCCGTGCCGCTACAACTCACCAAACAAAAATGATCCGCGTTTCGTTTTATGCAGTTGTGTTATTGTTGTAGCTGTTGCAGCTATGGCTGTTTCAACTAGGATGATGATAATGATGATGATGATGATGCTTGACCTCTAGCATGACCCTCATGTCAGCGAAACCAAAAATTCTCAACAGCATCGAAGGAGTGTTCAAGCGAATACGTGTACATTATACATGCTGATATAGTGTGATATTTTTTTAACATTCTTTTTTTTAAATAACATTTACTAGCTGCTAACCATTGTTTCTTCTTCGCGTTGTTTCTCCTAACATTACTGCAGTTTTTTTTTTTGCTGCCAACTAACAGTACTCAAAAATATTTGTTTACCTATACTTAACAACCTTAACGCCTGGGCAGGTTGTGTTGGTTGATGTTTTCGAAAGCCTAAATGTCAAAATATGTGATTAAAGCGCCAAAGAACTCGCCGTTGTCGTAGCAGCGTCCTAAATTATGCACATATCTCGCCAGCTTCGGTGTTATCGTTGCATATTTTCCATCGTTTTAATTTTCTTCCCAATCTCGCTAACAATTATATGGTCAGCTCATCCATGCATGGTTGTATTTTAAGCTCAATGTTGGCGTTGCTAATAGCTTTGCTCTTCGTACATTTTCCATAGTACATAATTGCATTTTGCGTGGTCGCATCTCGATTAGCTGTTGAACTCGCTGGCAGCGGCAAACTACATAACTAGCCGGCTACCCAGCGACTCTCTGACCATGCAAACGCATCTCTGCTGCCATACACTGGTAAATGTGTACTGCCTTCGTATGTATTATAGCGCGTTTAGTAAAATAATAAATTAAACAACACTTTGCGCGTCGAGTCGGGTCGCGTCAAAACGCATTTTTCGTATTAATGAAAATGCTCCAAGCAAAATGCTTTCGGCGGCTGACGCTTTGCACAGCTAACCAACCAACCGGCAACCGCCAAACGTTGTGGGAAAATATGTTTTGTCTAAACACTCGTGTCTGTTATTGCAGCAAAATGTTGCAATGCTTATTTATTGCAGCCGCCAACGCCAGGCGTAGACGCGAAATGGGCGCTCTGTAGCTCGCTTTGCCGCTTTGCGTGTGAAATTTCTCTAAAAAGATTTGTGCGAAAAACCACACGTTTAGCTAGGTTGAATGCTGTTTATGCGTGAAGCAAAGCAAATGGGAGAAAATTATTGTTTTTGTTGAAAAAGTAAAAATTCTACTTAGTCTTGTTGTAAGTAAAAGAGGACACCAATTCAGTAGTTTGCTAGTTCCCTGCAGTGAAAAATTATCAATTGTTAAAACTAACCAACTTATAGTTAGCTTTTTGGCGAGATTTCGATTAATACCTCACTTTTAATTAGCTATGACAAAACCAACTTAAAGTGAATTGTAAAGTCGTGCAGGAGTCATGCAGACGCAATCGGGAGTTGGTTTTCTTTACAAGTTTCTATTAAATATCCTCATACAAAAATTACTTTCAATACACTTTTTTTCTGTACTTCGCAGATTCTTTTTCATATTCAGGACAAATAAAAGGAAGATCGAAATTTTATACTATCATTTTGAAGTTATGTCTGACGGTGTTCGAATATGGGGCCACCCAGAGCAGAATATGTAAACAAATATGAAATGTAATAAAATAAAGTAAATAAATAAGTAAATAAAAAAGTAAAAAAACAAAAAAATATTTTGTTTTTCTTATTGATATTTTATGTCCAAAAGTAGTTAGTTACAAGTTAGTTGACATGTAATGCAGAGGTATCCAGGTCTGACTTTTTTGCGGCCATCGCCCCACAAAAGTAGTTAGCTTTTTTCGAACAAAATACACAGTTAATAGTTAGCACTAGTGTTCGCGTAAACAGACTAAAGTTAGGTATAAGCTAACGTCACTCCCTGCAGGGTTCTTTTTCGACTTTACTTAAGAAGCAGTATTTTTATATAGATAAAGTTTATTTTAGAGCCAGTAATATTTTCTTTTCATAGATTTTTTAGAACTTTATTCAAAACCTTGTTCGCTTCTTCCCTAAATTTCTCTCATCCACGTTGATTGTGCGATGCGATTGCGCCACCATTAGTTCCGTTTCGGGACTGTCGCCTCCCCTTGTGCTTTGCTCGGTTCGGGAAACCCCGTTCATGATATCTTGAACAAGAAGGAGGATATGTCCAAAACTCGCAGTCTCAAAAATTTATTTCAGGAATCATATGAGAACTCTTCGGCTAAGTAGACGAAAGAAACAACTACCGAATGACGCTGGCTATTTAACTATTTAAAGTTGCATACTTTTAGGCACTGACTGTAGATAATAGTGCATATATTGGACATAAGAATTTGTCTAAAACTCTCACTGCTGGCCATATACAATTTCAAAATACCCTTCCACTCCGCTCAGACAACGTTAGATTGCTCTCTAGTAAAATTAAGCACTTTCTGGCCAGTTATGAGTGCATGTGCCGAAAAGCTACATATGTATAGCAGGGTTTCCACAAGTTTTCAAATTCAAATACGACTTGAATTATAGGAATTAGGTAATTTGAATACATATGTATGTATCACAATATGGGTGTCAGACGAAAGGAGGTTTTAAAATGTTGCCAATTGTTTAAAATTTAAATTCAGACAATTTAATTATTTAAATGAATTACCACCATATAAACTACATGTAAGCGGTAGTCACCTGTTTTAAATCTCAAATTAATTGAAAAAGTATCTCAAACGACAAGTTTAACCCTATAAGTACATTCTTATTTTTGTATACGTAAACACACGTCGTCGGCTAGTCAGTCGGTTTGGCGAAGAATGCACGTCTAGGGTTAAGAAAGTTTTAGTTTGAAAACATTTCGAAGGTGGCCAAAAAAATTTTAAATCTCGTATTTTTAGGATAGCCACCTACAGTAATGCTTTCACTCGTATCCTACTTTACTTACAAATTTATGCGCAAATGTTGCACAAAATTATGCAAAAATACCATATTTTCGCTACACACAATTTTTACTGACTCTACCGCAACCAAAAACGGTCAAGTGACAAATGAAAGTAGTGCAAAATATATACACAAATGCGAAAATATATGTAAGCGTAAGTGCTAGCATATAACCAATTTTTTTACGTTAATATGAATGCAGGTTCTCGTATGTGCACATATATGTATGTAAGCGAGCAAAAACGGCAAGCCAGCTGACAGCTGTCAACGTCAAACATGACAGTTGCATATGTCAACGGCAAAAAAGCCACTTGCAATGTTACACTTGCGCCACCCAAAAAAAAAAATGAAAACAGCAGCAGCAGTTATGGTAAAAGCAACAACATAGTCGCATTAAGTAAGCAGAGCAGTTTTTGGGGCGCGAAAAACGGTGCAAAAAGCAGCTCAAAATATTTATGTACATATGTACAAATGTTCGTTGGTAAAAATTATGCGCCACCACTGTCGAAATTGCAATGCTACCTGGTGCACAGGTGGCAGCGCCAGCAATTAGTGGCGCAATTGGGGAAAAATTAAATTGACAGTTGGTTGGTGTTTTTTGTGTGGTGTTTTTGGGGGAATGGTGCAAATTTTTACAAGCACTGCAGTATTTTACTCCACTATTATTTCAAATATATTTATATCACTCGCTATTTTTTATTTTTTTTTGTGCTCAGGCCCAAAGGTTGCCCCTGCCGTTATTTAGCGCATTATTTCCCACCATTGACCCCCAGAGCAGTCAATATTTTGTGATTATTAACCTTTTCGCTGAATACATATTTTCCCCATTTACAATTGTGTTTGCTTCTTCGTGAACATATTTTTTCCCAAAAGGTGTGTCCACATGCTTACACTCCCGCCACGTAACTCAGCACATAAGCATTTGTTTGTCTACATACATGTATGTCTGTGTTGGCCACGGGTTACCTACCATCTGCCATATGTCATTTTTGACAGTTGACATTTCACCGCAAACTTCATGGATGTTGTGCAAATTCGAATACTTTTTTTCGACAATTTTCGTTTAACTGCTTGCGCCCACAATTTGTTAAGCGGTTTCAGTGTGAATTGTTTTTCAGCTGACTTTTACAAGACTACAAAGGTATTTTAGGTTAAATGCGCTTGAACAAGCAGTAGGTCATGAAAATTTGCAAATTTAATTGAACTCCACGCTGTGCAAATTGCAATTTTACGAAGCCAAAAATCAAGATTTCGAAGAAAACAAAGCGCAAGCGCTTAAGTGTGTGGCGAATGAAAGAAAATTAATATTTTTTCCTTGAAGTAGCATTCCATACAAACAACAAAACCCTAATAAACATGAAGGCACTTGGGTAGCTGAAAAAAAGGATTGAAAATCAGTAAATCCATTTTCAACTCGAGAAACATAAACGTCGAAAAATTCCCGCTTTAAAGTGTCAAAAGTGACAGCGGAGCAGTGATTGATGAGCGCTTAACAGAGGCAATTGGCAGCAGTCGGCAAATGCCGTTTAAAATACAGCGATTGGCGGGAAAGAGAGTAGAGGGGAAAAAATTATTTAATATGAAGAAGAAGCATAAAAAATGAGACCTGAAGCAAGAAAAAATCCAAGCCCAAAAAGAATCAAAACGCAAAATAAATGAATTATGAAATATGAAAAAATGTGCTACAAAACACACAATACACCACTTAGAATACGCACGAATGTAACGCTGCGTTGTTTAGCGCAAGGAACATATGCTCTTCTTTGTAGGTAAGTAAGTGCAACACTTGTTTATGCCATTTCTTGTTGTTACTCCAAAATATTTGGAGAAAAACATCATTTACGCTTGATTGTAAAAATGAAAAAAGCACTAAGGTTGCAGCGTTAAAAATTATTTGTACACTTAGTTTTTCTACAATAAGCAAGTGTTTATTCTGTGTTTACCACCATTTTTCTGTACTACATACTTTACCTAAGCATGTTCAACCAAAGAGGTAAGAAATTTTTTCTCTTATGCGCGGCAGAAATTATACAATGATCGATGACCGTGACGCTGTGAATTTTAAAACATCCATTCAACAAAAGAATAAATAAATTTTTAAATTACAAATGCTACAAGCTGTAAAACTGTGAAGCTTCATCAAAGGGGTTTGTTGTACGTTGTTGATGACTTGGCCAGAATGACGAATTAGGTAACGCGGTTGGTAATAGCAATGTTAATTAAACGGTGGTAGTTAAAATGGCAATGGATACGGATAAATGGATACGAAGTGAAGCTATAAATTATTAGATATATTTTTAGGACAGAGTAGAAAAACTTTCCAATTAGGTTAAATGAAGTTGCTGGGTAAAAACTAGTTGAATATAACCAAAACTTATAAGTTCAGAAGTGTGACAAACTCTTTTCCTCGGCGATAGAAAACTTAGCTGGGTGACAATACAAGTTCCTTCAACCAACATGTTCCTAGAGAGCGCCCTACCTCTTTTTCAAAGCACGACATTCTTTCCGATATCACAAATAGTCTGCTAATGAGGAAAACTTTGATTTCTGCATAAAAAGACAATATCTTTCGTATTTTTCATCACTTCCGATTATTTTAGTACACACTCATGATTTCGGGTTATCCTAGTAGCAATTTTATAATATAAGTGTTTCGGTTAAGGGTTCTGTTGGAGAATGTCGGTTGTTTCAAGCAATCTCATTGCAAATATTCAAAATGTCAACCGCTGGGCTGAACTCTGATGAATATTAGGCTACAAAGTTACGCACGCCACCCTGCTCTGGATATATTTTTGGGTTATCAAACTTAATCTAATTAACTAGAAAACGAGGATCGCATATCCGCTGCATGTTATCGCTCTTTCGATAGGGTAGAGTGTGATATAACTACATATTTTGGTACGTTTGAATGACGTGGATGCGTCCGAAAGCACATTACAATTTGTCTGTGGCCTGCCAAATTTAAAAGAAGATATGTTTAATTAATACGAAGTTAATATGCAGATTAATATTTACAAAAATGTCATGGATGCTTTTGTTTTTTATACAAATTTATATTAAATAATTTTTAATATTTTTGTCTTATTTGAAGAACCGCTAGATGGCGCTACGAATCAAGTTATATGTAATTTTGTCTGCGTATTTATGCAGTGTAGATAAACAAAAGACAAAAATTATTGTGTGACCTTTAGCCGAAAGGTGCGTACTGCCAAATTCTAGCTCATCATACAACAAATACCAGATAAATTCACATTTCAAGCTTTGTAAAAAAATTTTGAAATTCAAAAAAAAAAATGTTCATAAAAATGTGATTATTTGTAAACCTAATCCGCTATATAACTTAAAAACATGAAATTTTGAGTTGTGCCGTTATTGCAGAGAACCATTGATATGTATATATTAATATGGAAATATAAGTATGGTGGGATGGAATAAATTACTTACCTATGATAGAAATTTCGGAAGCATTACGAATAAAGAACTAAGTAACATTTTATTAGGGGTTATATGAAAGCGAAAGCAAAAGCGACCGCGACAGCATTCACTCCAGTTGCAGTTTGAGTCGACGACTACTCACAAAAATTAAATTGCAACAAAAGCGTGTCTGTTCATGTGCATTGGAGCGATTATGAAGACTACACCCAAATGCAAAACAGACACAAATTTAAATGAAGTGCGTGGGGAAAAAGTAATGAATAGCGGTGTAATGCATATGTGTTATGAAAACTAGTTAAAAACAGAAAAAATATTAGCATGCGTGAGCGCCTGTGATGAATCACTTGCATTTAGTCACGCACAAAAAATGCATCAGTGCACAACATTAAACAAGAGACCATCCCTTTATGTGAGAATGTGCGAAGCAAATAGCAAAGCAAGCTTTGGATAACTTGCAACATATGCAAATACATACATCATCAATGCTGCTGTCAGTCAAGATTCCACACCTTCGCTAAGATGCTTCACACAAATTGTGAAATACCAAAGACAAGTTGCACCCTGATATTCTGTAGGTGGCAGCTAAGGTTAGCCTTGAAAAAAATAAGCAATGCAAACCATTTTTGGGTTTGGTATTATTTAGCTTCTGCTGCTGCTGCACGCACCCTACCCTCTAAGCGCAATGTTGCAATGACATTTTTTGCTTAATCCAATGTGCAATGTTGTTGATGAATTGAAGCAAGTGTGAGGCGAAATAAATTAAATAAGTAAAAATCAAAAAAAATAAATAAAGAGAGCAAAAGCAACGCATTAACAAAAACATTCAAGAAAACTGACAGCTACAATGCTGCAACATTTTGTTGAATGTCAAATGTGCCAAGAATATTACTCACTTCGTGAATAATAACAGTAACAAAAAAGGAATACCTTAAAAAGGGAAGAAGCTGCAGTTGATTTATGCTTTTTTGCATGCCTGCTACCATTCGGTTAATCAAATAATCAAATGCAGATATACAGTCAAGCAAATGTTGTTGCAACAATGTAGAGCTACAAAGTGTTGCGCGAAGAATCGCAAGGAGCGCGTTGGTATGTGTGGTAAGGGTGGCGGCTAATTAAGCGGAAGATGCATGGCGTCGGCGGCAAAAGCGACGGTTACAAAAAGCCATACCGCCAACATGCTGCTGGCTTTAGTTCTATAAAACTGCACAGATATGTCTGTACTATACATATTTATGTATGTATTTGCTTCATTGCATGCGTGTTGTAAGTGTCAAAAAATGACAGATCGTTTTTGAAGTAAGCGCGACCCTTTCAAAAGCTGTTGCTGGCATACAAATGATGAGCTGTGAATTATTGTAATGTTATTTTTTGTACTACTGCTGACTCATGTGGGAGCATTTTTTTATGTAGGTACATATTTTTTAATGTTTAAGATTTTTACTTAGCTTTCTTTCGCTTTTGAGGAAGTTTTTTGAATGGTGCGTTAAATTTTGTCTTGCTTCAATCAGAAATTTTATTTTTTTGCAACTTTTTCTTTTCCATAAATTTGCAAAAACGCCAAAAAAAATTTTAAACTTATTTTTTATCTTTTTAGCATCGTAATTATGTACCTGTCTTTTATTTATTTTTTCTATTAATTTTGTGTGCGAACATGTATATTAGGGTGGTCCTTAAAAATATCAATATCATGGGACGCAAAACTGGGGTGATCCTCGCAATATCAACATCATGTGGCATAACTTTAATTTGTTCTGCGTTTAAAATAAATAGATCAATGAAAATTTCAATATAAGAGTTAAAAAAAAATATTTGTTTTCTTTTTAATCGCAAAAATTAAAAAAAAATATGACTTTGATCCGCTATATCTGAGCGAGTTTATGAATTTATATGACTAAGTTTAAACAAAATGTCAGATTTATCGAACTTTTGCGGTTATAAAAAATTTTAATTTCTTCAAATTCTGGTAGCGACTCCTAAAAATTCGTTTAAATTCGACAAAATTTTTACTTTGAGCAGCCATAACTCAGAACGTTTAGGAATTTTTATTGACAGGTTTTTAATAAAATATAAAATTTTTCCCATTTCAAGTTAAGGTTTTGTAGAACTTTTTCGGTTTTAACAACAAAAGATTTAAATTCTTTCAAATGCTGGTAGCAATATCTAAAAATTCGTTTAAAGTTGTGAAATTTTTGTGGATTTCTTTATTCGACCAAATTTTAACTTTAGCAGCTATGACTCAGCGCATTTAGGAATATGTACGGATAGGTTTTTAATGAAATGTCAAATTTTTCTGATTTTAAGTAAAATTTTTTTAGAATTTTTGGAAGTATTTTTTAATCCTGTAAGCGACCCCTAAAAATTTTTCTTAAGCTTTGACATTTTCGTGGATGTCTCAATTTTGTACAAAATTTAGATGTTGATATTTTAGGGACCAGCCCAGAAAATTTCAATTTAAAGTTTTTCAGTTTTTATTCATTTTTTTGTGTATAGTTTTTAACCGACTTCAAAAAAGGAGGAGGTTATCAATTCGTCGGAATATTTTTTATATATGTTACCGGATAACTTTTGACCACCTTAACCGTTTTCAATAATTTTTTTTCGCAGAGGTGGTATTTCAATTGTCGTCTCAGATTAATTTGGTTCAGTTGCGATTATTGTATTATTACCGTTAAATCCTAAATTCTTATATGAACAATGAATTCAGCTGTTTTTTGCTTAAAAATTGTTTATTTTGTTGAGTGCGTCGATTTAATTTCTTACTTTTTGAAATCCTGGCCTTACAAAAAATCCAAAAACTTTGACCTTATAATTTTTAGTTTTTTTTTTGATTTTTTTTCTTGATTTTTTATGTGGTGCGAAATTTTTTACATGAAAAAATGATTTCCCCTTTTACACAAAAATTCAGAAATTTTTATTTTAATTGTTTTTTTAGTGTTTGTATGGCTTAACATATTTTATTTTTTTATTTTTTTTTGTATGCTTTCCTAAACACTTTTTTCCCACTAGCTGTGACCAAAAATTTCGCCTATTTATGGACAATTTTACATCGCATAACTCAAACTTGCAACATTTGCTGGTTGCACGCGCACGTGTGTGTGTGTGTGTGTGTGTGTCTGGCTGTCAAAAACAACGCACCAGCGCCTCTTCCACATGTTGCCACAGCCAACCATCTCACGCTCAAAATTTTCTGATGGCGCTCATAACCTCAATTTCGCGCCATTGAAGCTATGAGAAAAACATGACTTTTCAGATGTTTTTGTATTTTATTTAAAATTTTTTGTTATTTTCATAAAAAATGCATGTAAAAACCTTTAAGTGTCCGCTCGTGTTAAAAACAAGTATGACGAAAATGCTTGTAAAATTACAACAATACATACAATTATTTGAAGTCCGCTGCGCTGCGTATGGGTATGACAACAAAAGTTCTTTCTCTACGCAGAAATGTTTTTAATTAAAAAATTCTTTTACATACTACGCATAAATTTTGCACATCTTTACATGACATTCTTTCATTTCTATGAAGTTTGTTGTTTTTGTTTGGCGTTACTTTTTCACTTTTTGTCTTAGTTGTTGGCTTGTCGCTCCAAATTTCATCGGCGTCGTTCATTCACTGGCCTTCACAGAAACTGGACCAGTTGGGTGACACCATTTTTGTGGTACACTAGCAAGCTCTATGAGGAGGGAGAGCGGCGGCGCAAGGCAGGCCAGCCGAACAAAATATGTCAAAAATCTTACAATAGCAACAACAGAAAATACCAAATCAACGCCAGCAAGAGCACTCACTCACTCTCATTCCACTTTTGCAGCGACAGTCAGTAATGAAATTTGGCAAACAACAAAAGCGGTGACCGCTTGCAAAAAGAAAAAAAAAACATGGCGACCAACAAAAAAAATTGCAAAATGTCAGCGCATTTTTCTGCCATATTTTCAAGCTAGCTGGCAGCAAATTCATACACTGTCAACTGCCGGCTGCCATTTATGGCGCGCCATTTCAGCTGTTGCCTGCTTGCGCCCCTTCTAACTACTAATTTCATCAGCTGCTCTTACTACCACTTCTATTACATAATATGCTTCTTCTTCTTCTTCTACTACTACTACTACCCCATACATACATATGTACATACATACATAGTACGAACTCGGTGCGCCTGCCTTCAAGATTGTCGTCGCCTGCCAGTGATTGCTTGCTGGACACAATGTCCAAATGAAAAACTAATTTGTAGCAGCGCCAACAAAGGACAAAATAAAATGAATAAGCCAGCAAGGCTGCTGTTCAAGAAGGAGCAGCTAGCTGAAGACCGAAATTTTCTAGAAGCAAAGTAGCAAAAATGCAGAAAAGAAAAATAAAAAAAAATTATGGAAGTAGGCCAAATTTAATTGCTTTGCTAATTAAATGAGCACAGCAGGAGCGCACACTACAGTAAGTCAACTTAGAACCACTACTACTCAAGGGCTCTGCGACATACCAATTTCCTCGGCAACTCTTCCAATTTCTAAATTTGCCTAATATTGCTATGTGTTTCACAAGTTCAATGACTTTCACTAATTCACTCACTCACCCATTTAATGGCTACAAATTTTGTGTGGAGAGTATCTATGTATATAAACATACAATCAACGTCCTTCAAACTAAACAAAACCAATGTTAGCAAAGCAAAGACCACAAACTATTCATTGACCACAGAAATTGGGTAGCGTAAACAGTGAGTTTTCAGCAATCATTTGTATGTGTATTTTGCCAAAAAGTTGGGTAGCCCTTTTTGTTTTTGCTTTTTTCTTTTTGTTTTTTTTTTTTTGGCTTTTCATCCGTGGTGTACTGGACTTGACGTTATAAAGAATGGCAACATTTGACCAGGTCATGACCTAATTAAGGCGGCAAATATTAGGCAGCAGGCCACACATGTGTGTTTGCTTAGCTCCATGGGTGTAGTGGTTAGGAAGCGTTTGTGAACAAAGATATTAGTTTAAAGAGTATACTTTTATGTGAGTCCTCTGTCACGAGAAAGGGGATTGCATTTTCTGTGATTCATGTCATGGAGAGCATAGAAATTAGGTCACTTGTGTGGTTTTAAAATAAATTGAAGAGATTTTTTTTAGGCAGAAGCTTAAGGAATACAAAAAAGTAAGAAATTGGCTTCTAGGTGAGGAATAAATTCCAAAAATATTGTGTCGATTTCACATTTAAAGTATTTTAAATAATCTACTCGCGATGCAGAAGGACTTGGATGTATAATTTGAAATAGGAGTACAAATTCTTAAATCGAAATAAGATGCCGAAGTATTATAGTATGCGGAAGTATTAAAAGATCGGATCTGCTCATAGGCTTTGGCTAAGGCTTGTGCTGACCCTAGACTCGGGGCTAGCGAAAACCCCACTGGTGGTGTCGAGGAGTTGGACTCACTGCGGAAAGCCTGCAGGACGCATGATGTCATCTCTTGTTGCACTCCGGTTAAGAGAGACGGGGCAATGCAAATCGGGATTGCTGGGTCATTCCTGCATTCTGAAAAAATATAGCTTTCTTCCAGGCTGTGTTGAAACTTTGGTTTCAGATAGAAACAACCGTCATAAAAATCCCAAGCAGGGAGGAATGGGCAGCAAACCACTATACTATAGCTGGTAGTATAGTTATTTTCACAGATGGTTCGGAAAATGAACGGTGGAATGGTGACATTCTTCTACCGCAGTCCTGTTCTTAGCTGTTCATTTCGACAACCGGATACTGTAGTGTCTTCCAGACTGAGGTCTCAGTTAGAATACAGGCTATAAACGAACTCCGTACTGTTTTGAAAGGTCAAGAGGTGTTCGTCTTGAGTGACAGCCAAGCAGCAATTAAATAAAAAATAAATAAAAATTTGTGCTGGACTGCCGCCGATCTTTGCAATAGATGGCTAAGCAGAGCGGTCTAAAGTCTCATTTGGGTTTGCGGTCATAGGGACATAGAGGGTAACTGTATGGCGGACGAACTTGCGAGGCAGATACAACCAAGCAGATTCTTCCGGGCAAAGAACGCAAACAATTGGTGCTCTAACACGCCACTGCCTTATACATAGGTAAACACGCAGCGGCTCGGAGTGCCTTACCATATGTGCTGCAGAAGTTGCAAGGCGCCTGTCAAGGAGTTTCGTCAAGGATTCAAAATGGTTTAGCCAGGGGGAGTGAAAACTCTTGCTCGATTTTTAAATTTCGTAATGCTAATCTTCAGGCTACCTACTAAGTGCGAACTGCCAAAACTCCCTCCACTCGACGCTCCGCGATCAATTCATTATCAAGCCGTTGAAAGTTTTATTAATATTAATGGCTTACGCCTTAACTACTAACCATGGCAATGACAACTCGCACAAATATGCAGGTTGAAGAACTCTTAAAATGCTTGCCAAATTTGCGTATAAAGCATTTTTTTTTCCAAAAATTTTTCACTGTGGTTTTGTTTTGTTTTTATTAGTCCACTGGACATCTAAACAAGAAAAGCAAAAATCGTTGAAAAGTTTTAATAAACGACCACCAGCACCAACACGTAGGCAACAAACGCACTTCATCCTTTCCACGCCTGCCTGCCACTTGGATAATGAATGATTATGCAGAGCAAATGAATTTTCAAGCGAGCGCGTGTGTTAAGCGTAGCGCTTAGCAATTCGAAGAATTTAGCTGGCTAGCAAGAAATTTCATTGGTTTGCTTGTGTGTTGATTCCATACCCCAGTTGCTGTCAAATATGACAAAAGCAAAATGATTTATGTGCACTGCCATTAACAATAAATACCGAAAAAAAAGAGCAATCTGAGAAAATAAAAGAAGATTCCGATTTGGAAACCAAATTGGTAGGAAAGTCTATCGCAGTTGTGAACGACTGCGTAGAAGTAAAAAATTGTTGACGAAAAATCGACCCTGTGTTCCTCTGCAGCACATATATTACTTTTTAAGTACTGCGTTTATAAAAATTTAGCTCTCTAATATTTTATATCAACCAGCCTTTCTAGGTATTATCGGTGATATAAAACTCTTCCAAGTTATTTCATATACTTATGTATGTGTGTATGATTCATATTTTGCTTAAAAACACCGAGCCCTAACCGGCAAAAAGATGTAGGCGACATTTTTTTTTTTCAAAATTGTGTTTTTGATGCAGAAGTGTTCCTAGAGCATCTATGTAGATGCATTTCTGCCTCAAAACTAAAATTTTGAAAAAATCGCTTACATCTCTTTGGCGGCTAAAGCTCGATATGCTTGAATAAATTAAATTAAATTAAAAAATGATGATTTGTATAATTTTGTAGCTTAAAAATATTATTTCGACACCTAAGTGGAAGTTCGAAACCGCCCTATCTCAGAAAACTTTTCAACTATTCAGAATTTGATTGAAAAACACCCTATCTCAGAATTTGGTTGAAGAGCACCCTATCTCAGAATTTGGTTGAAAAACGCCCTTGAATTTTGAGATTGGGTTTCCTAAGATAGGGCGTTTTCGAACTGGCTACCGAGATAGGTCGATCTTCCACTCAGGTATCGACTTCGAATATAAAACTTGATTTATTTTCATAAAAATATCATGTAGAGACTATATCCTTCAGCGGTTGGAATATATTATAACGGAATATTAATCATCAAAATCGGTCCATTTCTTTG
Source organism: Rhagoletis zephyria (assembly GCF_001687245.7). NCBI lineage: Eukaryota > Metazoa > Arthropoda > Insecta > Diptera > Tephritidae > Rhagoletis > Rhagoletis zephyria. Next base: position 289,450 of record NW_016157137.1, on the reverse strand, counting down.
GAAGCATACCCCGAACAAAGAATTTGCCTATTAATAGTTAGCTAAAGAAAGAGAATTTCCGTTTCTTACCTTCCGTCCTCCTGAATTGGTTTCGAAAATTTTTGTAATTTTTTCTTTTTATTTTGTTAATTTCGGTTTCCTTTAAGTTGTTCGCATTAAAAAAAAAATTATCATTCGCTCTTTCCATATTACCTATACATTTAGTTCATTTTCTGTTCGCTATCTTCCTTTGTAATCCCGCCAATCCGTCTGCGATTTTGTTATCAGAGCTACTTTCTTTTCTTTTTCCTCCTTTTCCAAAATATTTTCCGCTGTTTCATCCAAAAATGTTGATTTACTTTTACCATTCCTCCCTCACTGGTGTAATTTTACTAAAAAAAACTGCCAATTTTTTCATTTCGTTTTCCATCACTGTCTTTTCCTTAGCTCGGTTGCAGAAATTCTTGTTTTTTTTCGTTTATATTTTGCTATTCAGCTCCTATTTGCCTTCCTTTGCGCTCGTATTCTTGATTTCTCTTCCTTTTGCTTTTACATTCCGAGGCTTCTTTTTTTTCTGCTTCCCTCCTAGTAGTGTCTTATTCGTCAGATAAAAGTGAAACTGCTGTTTGATGCGTAGACAAGCGTGTTTTCATCAACTCAGCGCCGGCTTTGATGAGCGAAAATTGCGTTTGCTCAAAAAAAAAGTGGAAGTAGTATTACTTCTTTTTCCTTTAGTTAGGCAATTTGTTGCGCCTCTTCCTCCAATTTTTGTACGTAATCAAAGCGAATTGTTTTTAATTAGAAGCGACGTTTTTTTCATTTCAAAGCTGAGTGGGCTGTTTGTAATTTTCTGCTGAGGGATTCTTATGTCAACGCTATTGGAGAGAGTGGTTCACTGGCGTAGGAGATTAAGATTTTTAAACATGATATATTTGTTAAGAATTTAACATTATTTTTATAATTATTATTTTTTCTCTTCTCTTATAGGTAAGCGTCACTTGATGTCGACTTTTCGTATGATTTTTAATATCTGATGTATCTACATTCTTCTTTGCGGGGGTAAGTTCTCAGAGTACGGAGGCTGCAAATTACGTTCTGCAAAGAATAGAAACGAATATAAATTATAAAAGGTTTTACCAGTTACAACTTTTTATTAAAAAAATCACTCTTTAACAGTTATTTTTTTACTTTTATTTAATTACTCTTTAAATGACCGTTATTTCTAACTTTTATTTTATAAATCGAAAATAACAATTATTTTTTATTTTTATTTAAATAATCTGCAAATAACAGTTATTTTTGATTTTTAAATTATATGTGTTAAATAACAGTTATCGAAGACTTTTATTTATAAAATCAGTCACCGATCTTTATTTTTTCAATCATACTTATAAAAGTCATTTGAATAAGTCTTAGTAAACTTTTGCTTTCCAACACCTTCTTAATTGCGAAAAATGTTAATGACTTTTATACGATTGATTTAAAAAATAAAAGTCGGTCACTAATTTATATTAATGACTTTTAAATGTAAAAGTCACTGACTGATTTTTATTGATGACTTTTATAAATAAAACTCTTCAATAACTGTTATCTAAGCCATATAATATAAAAATCAAAAATAATTGTTATTTTGGATTTATAATATAAAAATCAAATATAATTGTTATTTTTTNTTTTGCATAAAAATTGCAAATTAAATTTTTTTTTCAAATTTGAGTCTCGGTGCAAAACGAAATCGATTGGTATGTTTCACTTAGTTGTAGAACATTTCCTTCATAGTGAATTTTTCCATGACAGTTTTCATCTATAACTGTTATGTTCGGTCCCTGGTTTTACACGATGAAATAACTCTGAGCTGTACTTACACAAATATTCCAATTTTCTAAACAACATTTCTACAAAAGTTCTCAGAAGTTTAGGGAGGCTGCCGAGCTCACTGTAAAAACATGGAAAATTAAACTGCTTCAGAAGTCATTTAAAATTTTTAAAAAATCAGTTGGAATTATCTGCACGTGCTTACCTTAAACGGAAACAAATATGTAACTAGTTTATCTTTGTATCATTCTTGACCAAAAAAATAATAATTACCATCATTAACATTCGAATATATAACTATTTCCATTCATTGCATAAATACCCCTTTTTCAATTAATAGTTAAGCACTATACTATAATGACATATCATTAGTAGCATGCGCTGACCTCTAACCCTTCTTCAGGGTCACCTAAATCAATAACTCGTAAAATACTCACGAATTTTAGTTTTCATAGTCAACGCCATTTGTGGGTGATGATCCGAGGTCGCTGGCGTATCTCAATTTTATTAATGGCATATAATCAATTGGCGATATTTCAGCAGTTAACTTTTTTTTTCTTTTTCAATACTTAAACAAAACAAAGAGTCGCAAAAGTAGTTGGTGTGATGAGCGATGATTATCACATTCTATTAAAAGAACAATTGTCTGCACTATTAAATCAATGAGAAAGAAGACAAGCAGACAGGAAGCAAGCAGAGCTTTGGTCAAGAATGGCAAATGCCAGAGGACAAAGAAAAATATTGGAAAAAATAAAAGAAATCAAAAGGAAAAAATGCCAGTAAGTTCTCGCCTTCGTTTAATCAGATGGAATAGACACTCGTTTATTATAGAAAATTATGCGACAGCAGTTCCCTATGAGCGCTCATAGTAGATGCATTAAAGGTCATTAGCCGCTGCAGCAGAAAAAAGTATCAGTAAGTGGCAAGCAGTGTGCGAAGAGCTAGCTGATAGATTACGGTATAACAATACTGATGATAATGCACTACATTCAGCAACGCCAGCAGCGCAGCCTTTCATAACCCCTTAACTGACTGTGTTGTTGATGGTAATTGGATGCGCACCCACACGTACCCACTCAGTTATAATAAAACTGCAAAAAATTGCATGATTTGTCAACGACACTCGCGTTACAGAATGCGCCAAGCACTTATAAATGTAGAGGGCGCACCAAGCGCTACGAGGGAAAGTGCAAAAAATCCAGCCGGTAGCTGTTGCGTGACTTTCGCTGGAGCTCGTACTCTTCTTTTTTTTTTTTATTGCCGCCGCGCTCTCTCACTTACACTTACTTACGAGCACTCACTGACTTTTTGCGCTGATTGGCCGCTGAACATTTGCCAACTGTCAAGCTCGCGCTCAGCTGTCAGCTGTAATACGTTCGCAGTCTCGATTGCGAAATTATGTCAAAAAATGCGTCAAGTGTCAAAAAGAAAAATGATGTTGCGGGTTAATTTTCGTATCGAATTGCAAGCGGCGGCAGTGGCAGCGAATGGTGTAGAAAAAAAAAAAAACAGCGGAAGCGCAACATTGAACAGCGTGTGCAAAAATGCAAAAAAAAAAGAAAATGCAAGCGCGCTGAGTTGTAGGAAAGCGAAAGTGTTTGCAAACATGCGCCTGGGTGGCTGCGGCAATTCGAAGGGGGGGTTAAATGTAATAAAATTATAGCACTAGGGTGAAAAGCAATAATAGCAGCAGGAACAAAAAAAAGGCAAATGACACAAAAGTCGAGTGACAATTGCATTTGACATACAATTTTGCAATTGCAGTGCAACAACAACATTAACGCACAGATTGCAACATATGTGTGCGTGATGCTGATGGCCTCGCAAGCGCTCGCGTAGAAAAATAACTGCAAAAATGTTGCAAGACAATTAATAAGCGTTACTGTTGTACGAGAATTTAAAATGACAAGCAGCACGCGGGAGTCAAAGGTAGAAGAGCGAAAACAAAAAATAAATTGTTCAGGGATCTATGTACATACTTACCTACAGCGATTATGAGCCCCTTTATGCGGAGCGCAAAGAAAGAAAACTATTGTTAATGCATGCTGCCCGATGCCAGCGACCAGCAGCTAATGGGGGTGACACTACCCAGCAAAAAACACGATTACCACAGAAACGAAAGTGGAAACGAGCTAGGCGATGGGAATCGCTTACCCTTTCGCTTCAAGAAGGCCTTATTTTAACATGGGCATGTCATTGGAGGTAAGCCCTTACCCGCAGCATTACCTTCAAACGAAGGGAGAACGCATGGATAAACAGAATCCAGAGAAGCGAACAAAGAATGCCTTACAGAGAAACTAATGTAGAATGCCTAGATAAGTACATACTTATTTATATTAAATTGAAATCAGAAAATGTCTTAAAAGATTAAAATTAATTAAAATTTTTATAAATCAGCTTTTATACATACATATGTATTTATTTAGGTATTTAGATTTTCTTAAAAATCGGTATGTACATACATGCATATTTAACTAAGCTTAAAATTGTACTTCCTCACTCTTGTACTTCACTTCATTGACTGACTTCAACTTCGCTGCAAATTGAACAAAGCAAAACATGATTTTTATGCGAGACAAATTTCCACAGAAAGTAACGGTAGAAAAAGAATTTTTGGGTATTCATTCTATTTTTCAGCTGACTACGATGCAGCGTTCTACTTTGCATTCTCCGAAATGAAGCAAAGAAGCGAAATAAAAAAAATATTGTAGGACATTCTACTTTGCATTCCCCGAAATGAAGCAAAGAAGCGAGGCAAATAAAATATTGTAGGACATTCTACTTTGCATTTCCGGAAATGAAGCAAAGAAACGAATTAAAAAAAGAAATATTATAGGACATTCTACTTTGCATTCCCCGAAATCAAACAAAGAAGCGAAATAATTAAAATATTGTTGGACATTCTACTTTGCATTACCGGCAATACCTAAAAGAAGCGGAAAAATTCGAAGGCATTATAACGCTATGCCTTCTAGAACACGTTACCACTAAAAGCGATTACCGATTTTTTGCTGGGTAGTGATACAAAGGCAACGCGCGTCATCGTCGTCAGCGTATAATGCAAAATGACAGCTGGGATGCTGCGCAAATGTAGGGTGAGATGTCACTGAGCTGCGCGGGCTGGGTAAGGGAAGAGAAGAGAAGCTCAGTAAGGGGGATGACGCGGCGCGTATGCATGCAGCAGATGGGTGCAATAATAAGTGAATTTGTAATTATTATTTTTTTATTGAATTGCATTTGAGCACTAATTATAAAGACATGTGGTCAGAAAAATAAAATCCAATGACAGTTGACAAGAGACAATGAGTAGGTAGTAGCGCTAACTTAGAAGGGAGTGTGTGACTTCTGCGACCGCCTGCCTGCATTATTATCAAACATTAAAGCTATTATAATTTTTATTATTACGACAATGTGAGCAGCTTAAAGCCAGAAACAAAAATGCCAGGGCAAAAATTTAGATGTAGAGGGAGGGCTGGTTATAATAAAAATTGTAGCACAGCTTAAGCGTTGACAAATTGAAAAAAATCTCCAAATGTAGACCCGCACAGTAGACGGTTAGTTAGATTTATTTGTGCAAAATGTGACAGCTCGGGTGATTAACAACAACTTCGGCTTTAAAGCCAGCAGGAGTAGACCGCAATGCTGGCGCTATTTTCAAATAGAAAGCAGAGGGGTTATGATGTCCTTGAGAGGTAGGCTATACGAGAGCACTATGTACTCACAGGCAGCGCGCTACTGCGTTGCAGACATTTGATTGCTTGTTTCGCGGCATATGTGCAATTTGTGTGCATTTAAAAGCTAAACGGATTTAAAAAGATTTTTAAGTACTCATTTGGAATTAGGGATCGCTTAAGTGCAGTGAAAATGTCTTTGCATTTTGATCTCGGTAGCTGCGCGATTTCTCGCATATTATTTAGCGTATTAAAGCGTCAATCAGGCACTGCAGGCAGGCAAGAGTTCATAGCCGCTTTAATAGACAATAAACTTGCCTGCTGTTAAAGTACAATTTTTCGCGAACGACTGCTGATTCCGCATAAAATGTAATAAAAATATTGAGCAAAATACACATACAATAAAGGCTAAGGTTTAGAGCAGACTGCGCCTGAAAGCGCTGCGATGCTCCTACGTTATTAGCTAGGGGTACCACGGTCGATATACACCATTGCTGTCACATACAGGCGTTAAAGTCGGGCGCAGCAGACAGAAAGCATGAAAAACGCAACGCCTAGCGCTCCAAGTTAGGGACGACGGTTGTACTGCCCCCATTGATAGTTGAGCCTTTTGATGCTGAGAACCGTGGCGGCGCTTTCACTCAGCTTCACTTCTTTATTTGATAATGCACTTAAGGCCGACCGCACGCCTTCTTTTACGCCAGAAGTATTTTAAGACTATCAATTCATTTACTTTGTTCACACGAACTCGCTTCGCGCTCTCACTCCATCCCACATACTTGCCGAGAATAAATTGATGCTCAGCGATTAGAAGTGCGCACTCTGCGTTTAGCCTAAGGATTTATTTTTAGCTTTTCCTCCCAAACGCATATAGCCGCTCTTGGGTTTCTTTCATTTTACACATTTATGGCACGCACTTAAACACTTTAAAAATTATTTTATGCACTACCAACTGCTGCTACACGGGACGTTCGCTACGCGGTAAAATCTTGCAATAATGTGCGTTGTGCGCGGCTCGCACTCAGGTCGTAAATCCCCTCTACGCACACACACTAAATCACTTGCTTTCCTACGTACATATATATATACATACTTATGTGCTTACTTACTTAGTAAGCAAGCGGGCGAAATTAGGTAGGGAATTTATTTGCCTTGCCCACCGCCAAAACCATCAGCGCCATTATTCGCGCGAGAGCAACAGCAGTCGCAATGAGGAGGAGCGCAGCAAATACGTAAGTAAGCGCACAATATTTCTGCTGTAGCCAGCAATTTTTTTATGTGCATTGTAATGCCACTTGGCGCTTGCAAGAACAACACTCATTAGTATTTTCCATTACTCAAGTATTTCCTGTTTTCCCTTTATATTTTTTTATTGCTTTTACTTCACATTTTACTCAACTTGCAAGCGGAGTAATATGTGGTCCACACCTTCTCGGCGGCGGCGGCGACGGTGGTGGCGTTGCGAAAAATGCTAAAAATGAAATAAGTTGCTGTCAAGCGCAGCAGCGAGGCGCGGCGATTGGCTGGCTAGGAGCGCTGGCCGAAAGTGTAATTTCGGCTGCGAGAAAGAAAAACTAAAAACAAAATGATATACTCGGTATATGCAAAGGAGCAAAGCAAAATAATTTCGGCAGTATAAAAATGCCAATAAAGCTAGAGGCAGCACCAAAGCTGTCCGCGCAGCAGCAGCAGCGACGGCCACGCAGCAATTTCACAGCAGATCATGCGGCGCGGCAACTTTTATGCACCAACTACTCGCAAGTTTTGTGTTTGATTGTTTTCTTTTTAAGTAGTCTGGCGCGCCACAACTCCCTGCACAAAAAGGATTGGGGCAAAGGGAAAATACATACGAACGTAAGTTGCTAGGGGCGCGTAAAGAAAAATCGTACTTAAGCGGGTGATGGGCAGCAGCAGCAGCAGCAGCAGCAAAAAACAATCGCTCGACGGTGAAATTAAAAAATTCAGCACAGTAAAACGGCAAAAGTAATATACAGCGCGAGAAATAGAATGCAAAGCGAAAAATTTAATGCGCTCGAAAAAAGTGCTTTGCAGTTAGTGCGCCCGCCTGTTGTTAGCTGCCTCAGTGGTGCGCCCCACAGCCATCATCATCCTTGTTCGGCTGCCGTTCCACCTTCCTATCGCCATGTTTGCATGCGATATTTCCTTACTACTGTAGCTACTGTTTGAAATTTCCTTTATTTTCGTTGTCTTTGCGCACACATTTTCTCTTGCTTTTTTATTGTTTATACATATATCTTCAATATGTATTTTAAGTTCATTTCCTCTGCCTTGCGCCGGCGGCCAAGTCAATGTGAAGTTCACTTCAACTCGTTGCGGTTCAGTGCCAGCGTACGACCTCTAATTTTAATCCTTTGCTGGGCTGGCTTCCTACTCTGCTGCCAGTGGCATTGCTCCTACATACTACATACAATATTTTTGTGTTGCTTCTTTCTTTCATTTTAGTGGCTGAAATTTTCAACTAGGGAGCGATATTTATTCAGCGCTTTATTATTTCTACTTCGCTATTTTGTGTGCTGCTGTGGTTGTGGGTCTCGCAGAGCTGCAGTCTATTTTGCTGGCTGTTTTTCCACGTCTACGATTGCCTTGTCGTAGAAGACTTTGGGGAGTAGCAAAAAACAAAAAACAAAAAAAAAAAAGAATTTAGTTTAAACAACTACACGGCAATGGAAATTCTGAAGCATTCTGCAAAAAGGAATTGCTGAAAAGATTAAAAAGCACAGAAAAATAAGCTATGAATTTTAAATGATTATTAATAACTCGACTCGGATTAAAGCGGCTGTCGTTGTCAGCACACAATGCCCGTTTATGATATCAGGCTAACTCGTTTGGCTGTGAGCGTTGCAAGGAGGCGCAATTTTTTAGTGTTGTTGTGCGGCGTTTGAAGTATAATTTTCAGTGTGGGCGCGAGATAAAGTGGCTGAAAATTGCGAAACGAATAAGCTATTACTCAGCAGTTTTTTACATTGAACTAATTTTTTCGACTAAAAATGCTGCTAAAACGCGGCTACCTTTTTGCTAACTTATTTAAAATGTATTAATTCTCATTATTTAAAAATCACCACTTTAATTACTTCAAAAATGACAGCTGTCATAAGCAATCATCATTATATGGCGTGCTTATAGTCGGTTGAGTGTCAAAAGAAGCCGGATTTATGGTTTTTTACCTTTTTACTTTCCGAGTTAATTGCATATTAATAAAAGTGTGCACTTCACTGGTACAAGGTGCTCCAAAATAGTAGTATATGCCAGCTTTATTTTTTTTTAACCATATTAAGTGATTCAAACTTTACTACCACAGATGCAGAGCCTCGTAGGCGTTGAAGAGAGAATTTTTTCTCTCTCAGCTGGGTGGAAATCCAATTAACAAAAAGTTTTTGTAAACAAGCGGAACTTAATCCGATCAATTGCCTTCCTACGTGCTGTTGTATCCACGAGCATATGAAACCATTGGTTTATATCTAATTTCCATTATCAAAATTTGGCTTTCAATAAATTATATCAATATTCCGTTCATACAGCATAAGGTTTTGAAATTTATACCGACCTCTGAAATATTCCTTCAAAAGTTCTCCGCGTCGAAACTATTCATCGAAAATGTGGCGATGTGTAAGACTTTGATTTGATATTGGCTTAATAACTTAATCACAGAAATCTGTTTCTAATATGGTTTGCCAATATTTCATTACCGACACCTTTAATTATGTAATTTTCAACCGGCCTATGAAATAATATTTTTTTAAGACATAAAGCCAAGAACACAGTTTTCTTTTTTGGTTTAGTTTATTACCGTCTACATATCGAGCCCTAACGTAACGTAAGCGACATTTTTTCAAAATTTTATTTTTGATGCAGCATCTGGATGCATTGTGGAACGTTAATTCACATCATATGATTCTCTCCTGGTGCAAAGTCAACTCAGACGTCGAATGACATTCTTTTGGCAGAAAAGTCCAAAACAAAGTATGTATTCCTTTGGCCTGCCCCGTTTTTCACTGTCGGAAAGTGATCAAGAACTATCAACGCACCTACAACGGTCTACCCAGTTTCTTGTAAAGTATGTAGTTGGAAAAAGGCGCTAGCTCATTCCTGGTCAGCACTTACTCAGCTGGCTCTTTTTCTAGACAGAAGTATAGTTCAGTATAGTTTCCGGGTCTTGCTTAAAATATATTTCTTGCTTAACCAACTAACCAGGTTTTAGTACACCCAGTATTAAATTTTTTGTTTTTAAGTTTTTTTTCAAGTTTTTTTTTTTTGTTTTTAGTTGGTTAAAAGGCCACTGTCCCTTGTCAAATTGCATGTTGCCACCTCGTTTGCAACACTTACCGCTCCGCGCAACTATTTACCCAACTACTTATTGCTGAAAAACAAATATTTATATGGTCACTCTCTAGGTTAGGCATCACACTAGCGCCAACAATCCCGCTCACACACACACAGCGCTTGCTCACCCGCAACTACTTAACTGCGGTGCGAACACTTTGTGGCGACTACAATTGTCAATAACTGTCAGTTAACCAATTGACATGCACATTAATTGCCGCCGCAATCACACAAAACTCAAGCAAAGTGTTTAAAAAACTAAAAATTAACATAAAAAAGCTGTCGCGCGAAAACAAATCGCTTACGCTTATTTAGCCATGCGAAACATGTACGCCGATGTCGACGAGGTTGCACATATCCGTGGAAAGGAATCACTGCTGGCGTCAGCGGCGGCATCGTCTAGATTCGCAAAGTCCGCATTTTCGAAATTTTTTTCTTTTTATTTCACTCATTTTTTCCACAATTTAATTTTTTTCTCAGCTTAATTCTTGCCATTTAATTTTGCTTATTTTTTTGCGCTGCCCGTTCATGCAGTATCTCTGCGCCGACATTTCTATAACCACTTATGCATATTCGCATATTTGACTTCTCGCTGCGCCTTCATTTGTTGCAACTTTACCCTGACATCGCCACTCATCATCATTACCGTTGTCATTAACATGCAGCGTACGCGCCAAATGTCTGCAACGCGTTGAGTGCCACTGCCGCGCGAGCTCCGCTAGTGTTTCACCGCGCTGACTAAACTTCGCATTTAGTATTCGTTTTGTGTAAGCGTGTGTGTGTGTGTGCACTGCATGGCTGTGTCTTTTTATCAACGCCTTTCGTCTACTCGCGGCTAATTTTAAATGCAACGCACGCATTGACAGTGGCGACTGCGATTGCGTTGGCTCTTTGGCTGTTGGCGGCTGGCTTGACTTGACTTGACTTGACTTGGTTAGATGTGCGCCTGCATAGTTGCATTTTTTCGTAGGCGAACTGAAAGACGTGAGCGCCTATTTTTGCTGTGCCCTTTTTAACGTGTTTTTTTTTTTTATTTGTCGCGCAGGTCCGCGCAAAGGGGACGATGCTGCAGCACCCATACATTCCGGCGCTTCACATATGCATGCGCTCCCCGCTGTGTTGCCGCCTCTTCTCTATTTCACTCTATCCGAGTGGGTGCGTCGCCAACAAGTTTTATTTTGCTTGGCCTTTTGCGCGCGCCTCCTTTGACTTGTTGGCGGCGGCGGCGGCGGCGAGCGCGCACCTTCATACAAATTGTCGACATTTGTTAACGCTGTGTTGAGAAATCGTTGCTGTAATGGATAAATGGTAATGCATTTTATTTGTTGAGCCCTTAGGCATACGCGTGATTGTGTATTGCCGGTTGTGACAACCGCGACGCAATTATGGATGCTGCCTCATCAGAGGGATTACTCAGAAATGCTTGTAAGTTTAATTAAAAAGTAGGAGTTTGGGATTGCCTTAAGTCATAATAATAGTATTTCGGAAAGCAAAAACCCTCACCTTCCAGCCACTGACGCGTCTCACACTTCTTGACAAAAGGGAAAGTAGGGGGAAAAAACTAAAAGCAATACGCCTCCAAGCCCAGCCACTTAAACAAAATCACGAATAAAATTCATTCTGCAATTTATTTAATTTTCTTCAGCTATTGCATTTGCTCTTGTATGTTTATCCCTTTTCCCGCTTAAATAAAATTCAATCACCTCAGTATTTTCTCATCTAAAATCTCATTAATTGCCGCCTTCGACAAGCAACTTTTAAATTCACTTAATGGCTCATGTTGCCTTGTAGTGCGCTTGGCCACACCTCAAGCTTGCTGGCTATTCGCAACTAACAAAATATGCAGTTACATATGTACGTGCCTTGTTTGCTTTTTTCGCCACATGCAACACAACATGCCACAGACGATCAACACGCAAGATCGGCCTGCGCGCACTACAGAAAACCATACATACATATGTGCCATGTTGTTTAGTTAATTTGCGTTGTCTTTTGTTTTCATTTTTGTTGTTTCCCAAATTGATTTACTAAAACAAATGTTGCATGCTTCAACAACATACAAAAAACACCTACGCAATGTTTGGTTGTTGTCTTCAAGGCGAAGGTAATAGCAGTTGCATGTCAGGGCCGAGAAAAAATTACAAAGAAATGTTTTCTGAGAAAAAATGCTACAACAGAAAAAATATGTAAGAAGTTTGCATCTTGAGTGAAACATGGGTATTCTATGACTGAAAAGCTCTTCTTTTTAGCTCTAGAACTGCGTTGGAACCAGAATTTTATTATGAAAGTTGACTAAGTCCTAATCTTAAAATTAGACTGGTACCAAAATTCTTGTAGTTGTGTAGGTCTGTCAAGGAGACTCGCCAAATACCATTCTATCGATCCTCCGAAATGGCGGGCCTGAGGCTGAGGAACCATTGCAATTTGTCATATTCATCTGATTTCTGTCCACCTGATGTCATTAAGCTGCTCGAAGAAATGCTTGACGAGATATGTAGTCCATCCTTTAGCAATTGTAGGCCAGAAGCTGAGAAAGTGTTGAGTCCTTCACCCCATTACAAGCCGCATGTGACTGCGTGCATCGGCGTGGCGCCCGTTTGAGCACCATATGGCTCAATTTCATGACTCTAGTCATCTAGATGCCTTCTCACATATCGGTATTACAAGGTCTTTATCGAAGTGTATGCCAACACTGTCGCTAGATCTGACCTTCGTAGTTCTTTTGGCGTGGTCGAATCTAGACAGGTAACTGTTGAGACGGCTACAGTACCAAGATCGCAACTCTGCCAGAGTTAGAGTGGTGTTGAGAGTGAGGATGTGTGGAAGTTTGCTGTTGCTCACGGGAGCTTCTTGCAGCCGTACAGGCTCATTGGGTGCTGGTTCACACCTGGACGTTGCGCGGGCTGGTGACCATGGAGGCGGATGCTGCTATTTGGCTTAAGCAACAGCGGGCATAAAGCTTGTGGTCCACCCTCTGAGAGACGTAAGACCTGAGCAGGTGATTAGATGACTCTATCCGTTGGAAGAGTTCAACCTAACCGAATTGGAATTTGGATGAAGTCGTCTCTGGAAAACGCAGCAGAAGTATTTTGCTGGTCCGGGGTTGAACTCAATGCCCGCGCGGTAGCCCAATGACTTTACATTTTTTCAACGGCAAAATTCCACGAAGACATTTTTTGACGCAGTTAGGTGTCTCCTGTTCAGGTGAACACAAAATGAAAATTTTTCCCCCAATTGCGATATGGAAAGTGTCCGCCATCTTGGATTTTACGTTTTTTACGATTTGCGGGCGAATTTTGTATTAGACTTTTTCAACGAAAAAATTCCAGGAAGAAAATTTTTTACGCAGTTAGATGTCTCCTGTTTAGGTGAACACAAAGAGAAAATTTTTCCCCCAATTGTGATATGGGAAATGTCCGCCATAGGGTTTTTTAAGGTTTTTTTAGAAACAATTTTCGATTTACTGTCACTACGTGGCTGAAGAAGGACTGGACTATTGGCTTGTTTCTTTGGTACAAGCCTAAGGTACTTTACCTCTCAATCGCAGCTACCTAGAACTCGCGCAACTGATTGTGGCAAAGTAGAATTGGCCAACAAAAGTCTCCTTTAGGATCTAACATCCACTGACTATCGGAAGTTTGACTTTGTAGCAATAAACGTGGACTCCGAGTTTAGTGCTGTAGAAAGATTTACGGAGGCTTAAACTGAGTAGATATGGAAATTCCTCACTGGTACTTCTATTCTTAGAAAAAGTTCGCACGGTCTGAGAGAACCCGATGTTTTCTTTCGTAAATTGGAAGTATTTTGAAAGAAACAGTTGCAGAAAATACAACTTCTTGAAACAAATTGTGAGGCACCTTTGATGAGTGTGCTCAGATTTCGGCAGGTAAAGACTTGGGTTGTCTATTACTGTTCCACTGAGAGACCATAGAACTCTCGTCGTAATCCCGAAGACGCTTTATGCTGGCTGAGAATTCTTCTTTGAACTAGTTCAAGTAACTCAAATAGTACCAGGTAACATTTAACGGCACCTCATGTTATACATCTTTCGCTCGAAAGGATTTTAGACCTTTTCCCATGCCAAGTCTACGAACTGTCATGCTTTTGTGTTTTTTTCTGCTGCCTTGTGAGTTCTAAGATTCTGGTAAGCCTGCTTCTACAGTTGTAATTGCTTTTAATCCCATGCAAACATCGATTTCTTGACAAGATTTTCTACTCTTCAACCAGCGTGCAACTCAAAGATTGCTTCTCATCGAAAATCAATGTTCGCTTTCTGCTTATTTTCTGCTTCTTTTACTCCTGACAACATGTCATGTTAAATTGCAACATACGACATTTGTACATGCAACAACATGTATTTATACAACATTTAAACGCCCACGCATGCGCGACCACAAATCCAACTGAACGCATTGCACAATGAACTTATGAAACCGCGTTGCCAACTGAGACTGATACAAAATATTGCTGTGGGAGGTAAACAAGCAAACAAACAAGAAAACAACAAAAAATAAGGAAATAAAAAAAAAATTAACAAGTGGCATAAAAAAGTGAAACAAAAGAAGAAATTTGTTATTCAAAGGATGCGAGCTGTAAAGCAGACAGACACACTCCAGCAATGATAGAGGCTGAACAGCGAGTAAACGAGGAAAGAGCTAAGAGCGCACTACAATAACTGCTTGAAAACAACGCAGATAACAAGCAAAAACAATGGCAAATACCCGCGCAACAACAGAAAACAATCACTGCAACGTATGCAGTTGCAAGATGAAAAAACGATGTTAAGCAATGCTGCAACAACAACAAAAAAAATTCAAACAGAAAGGCAAAGCCAAAGGCCTTTAAGCTCCAGCAAAAAAAAAAAATAAAAATAAAAATAACACTTCGAGCGCCTGTTGGAAGCCAGCATGGCAAGATAAACGACAACATTGCGTGCGTGCTGACCAATGTCAGTAGTCGGACCGAGCAATGGTGCATTGGTGTGGAGCAGGCGAGCGAACGAAAACAGGCTAAAACCACAGATTAATGTGCGGCTGGTGAAAAAAACGCAAAGCAAAAGATGGGAAACCCTTTAGCGGCGACTTGGCGCGCCCACATGCCTATAAGGTACATTCACTAACATAAATATATGCATATGTGTGTATGTAAGAATGTATGTATATGTATTAGTCTAGAGGCTTTTTTCTAACTACCAGCTCTGCTAATTGTCTGGTCTCTTATGGAACTTTAGTGGATTTCCTTGCCACATTTGCATGTCGCTGCGCAGTAAGCACGCACGCACGCACACAAACACACACAAATACGAGTACCCACTCATTTTCGCATGTTGTCTTGGCACGCTAATTTCTTGCCGCAACATGTTTGCGTAAAAAAAAAAACAAACAAGCAACTGAAATCTCAGCAAACACATTAAATGGGCAACAAAATAATTAAGCCACATGGCGGTCAAGCCGAACGAAATCAATGCGCCTCAAAGCCAAGCACTTGAATGAGGCATAAAAATCTCAGTCTCCTATGTCACAGAATGTGCGTGCGTGCTTAGCAAACGTTCGAGCCTTGCAACGCGCCCGCTGCCGCCTCGCGTTGCTACAAACTCCTTCTGGTCTGCTGCACTCCTTTGGGAACTGTATACTCTTGTTCCACGCCATAAAGTTCGCACGCCATGGCGAGGAGCAGTCCTGTTATTTGGCCACAAATAAAAAGTAAACTAAACAAAAAAACACAAAAATGTTAGCCGAAAAGCACAGCAAACCAAATAGGCCTTTATTATGACTCGACAGAGGCCGCCGCGCTATTATTATTCAACAGAAGAAGCCCCCGCCTGCCAACAGTACACTTCACCTGCTACCAAGTGCGCACACTCCTCTTCTGGGTACATACATAAATATGCATTTATACTACATTTTTACCGTTTTAATGTTGCTTCTCCAGCTGCCTGTGGCATGTTGCACGATCCCATCATGCGCTACTATGGCACTTGCCGAAATTGCGTTGTTGCGCTGCGTAATTTAAATAAATAATTAATTTCCTTCAATTAACCGCAAGGGCAGCATCGATATGTGGCAGCAGAATTGACAAACGGTGGCACTGTGGCACGCACGTTGACTGTGGCTGCAACCCTAAAATGCCAGACGGCAAACACGAGGTTGACTTCATCATTTGCCAGGCAGGCATGCCAACTTTCAACAGTACTTTGGAGCTACTCTTCTTCATTGCCTGTGATTGCTACAAAGATATTTAGGCATTTCGCCGATTCCTTTGCTCATATCAGTGATGTGCGCTTTCCTTCACATTTCGCTGTTTAATTTTTCTTTTTGATAATTTCTTCTGTACTTTGTTGCTTGCGGCGTAAATTGTCATTACTCGGTTGGTCTCATTACGACATTGCCGACTTCGAGTGGCTGCTATGTACTTAGTTGTTTTTTTTTTGTATACTTCGCATTTGCAAAAAAAAATGGTCCATTGCCACAAATTGCCTCAAAGTCGCCTTTGCGGCCCTAGTGCTGCAGGCCGCCAAAAACTAATCGCCCTTTCCTCGGAGTAGGTCGCTTTTTTTCTTGCTACTTCTGTGCTGTTTTTATTTTCGTAATATTTCACTTGCTTGTGGTTTTAATGCAGCCTTTTACTATTACTTGTCTGGTGTTTTTTGTTTTGTTAATTTTAATTTCGCTATAGGTTCTGACTTTGCATATGAGTTCCTGCAGATTTTCTTGCTACCTCATTTTCCTCAAACTGCTGCAGTTTTGTTACTCTTTTACGTGATTCTCCTTCATAGCGGCGCCAGCCATGCGTTGCTCCGTCATGTATAACTGCAACAATGTATGTATGTAGATTGCAGCTGTATTGAAGTGTAGCTGAAAACACATAAATAAAAAATTTGTGCAGAAAATTAAATAGAAAATATGGTTTTTTGGTGAAGGGTGGTGTGATTTCTACAAATCACTAGATTATCAAACGTCTTAGCTATATATTTTTAAGTGGCAACTCTAGGCTTGATTTTATATGTACATACTAATATTTTGAATAGGTAGCAAATTTTTTAATTGACTATAGTTGTTGAAATACCGGGCGGCCCTACTTAGAAATATATTTATGTTGAAGGCTTCAAAAAGAGATTTAATTTAGTATCGATACTGAAATAAGGTTAAGCTTGCATGAGTATTTATAAAAAATTAGTCGGCAACCCTGTTCGAAATTTGTTTTTAAATGCGCAAACAACTTTCAAAATTTTAAATTGTGGGGGATTTCTTTTTGCTAACAACGCCTAAAATGAAAATATTTTACTAATTATTTACTGTTAATCTTTATTTTTTTTTCAACAGAAGGCAACCCTATATTAATTATTGCTTTATGCCAAGGTTAGAATGTTTTACTTATATATTTTTTTTAATCCTTTGGGAATAAATTTTTTCAAACAAATTTCTTTTCTAATTATTTTGGCTCTGTTACATATGTGGTAACCCTATTTAAAATATGTTCTGGACATAATGTTATTAAATACTCCCATTCAGTAACCGTAATGTAAAATTTTAAATAATTAAAATAATAATAACTTTAGTTTTTTCATTAATTGGCAACCCTATTCAAAACTATCTTAATGTTTTTGAGTTGTCACACTTACTTATTTGAAATTCATTATGTTAAATTCCTTTTTCCCAAAATTAAATTTGATAAATTCTGTTGAGGTATGGTAACCCTATTCAAAATATTTTTTTTTTTTATTAAAGTTAAATATGTTTGTCATTTAGTAAGGACACAAATGGTTTTTATTTAAATATTAAGTGCAATTGGCAAGCCGTGCAGTCTTAAAGTCAGTAGGTGGCACGCATTTACACAAAAAAATTTTAAGTTTTATGTACACATGCTAGTAGATTTGTTCACATCTCTCACACATGATTTTTATGCTTAAGCAGTCACTAAAAAACCAGGAAAAGAGGAAAATTGAAACTAAAATAAAAGAAAATCTAGCCTCGTGTATGTAGGTGAAAGACCAACAACATACAAGAGAATTACAGAGTAAATACACATTTGAGGCTTTATGCACCAGATTACGGTTGCCTAGAAGAATGGAAAATGAGAAAGAAATGTAGCTAGAAATGAGAGTTTAGTATGAGCAAAGTCACTGCTTCGGTACTCGGAATTGACTAGAAAAGCAATGACAGAAAAAAAGCTTAGCTGATATACATATATGTATATATTTGCAGGCGCAAATTAGAATGTTGTCGCAATAAGTGGCAGTTACTTAGAAGGACTTAATACATATAAACTGAATATCTTTTTATAATTAAGTCACAAGTAGCTACTAAATTTGTGGAGCTACCACTAAAGACATGCATTGTCAATGAATTTCAACAGAAATATAATTAAAAAAAAACATACGCATCTGGTACAGAAAAAGCGTTTCTCCTGTTTATCTACATACATCCGTTTATAGAACTCAATCCGATTTTTTACTCCTGTCAAACACCATCGCAAACTAAAATAAATACGATGGTTAAAATGTATTATTTATTTGAAAATTATTGCATTTTCCTGCTGATAAAATTTAACATTTGCAGCATTACCATAGTGCCATAAAAATTTTAAAAATAAATTTCACATAAATATAGTACTCGAACAACCAAACACCGCTTGCGCCACAAAAAGTTATCGTCGTCATCGTCACAGCTATAAAAAGCATCAACTTAAATTCGCATAAAAATCACAAATTGATTTGCGTGTAGCAAAAATCAAAACAGCAGTAAAAATAGCAAAGCTCAAGCAAGGTATACACAATAATACGACTACTACCGCCCGACGTAATAGTGATAATAAAAAATAAGAATGGCTCCAATGCAGGAACATACAAGATCCACGAAGAGACGACGACAACGACGGCGACGGATGCAACAATGCCAATAATGACGCTATTTGACGTCAACAGCTGAAGACCACACACACAGATCGGTGGTGGAGTTGGTGGGGCCTGAGAAAGTGGTGAGATGAGAAGGAAAGCGCAATGGAGTTGCCACTTCACAAACTTTAGTACAACACTGAAGACTCTTGTGTCACTATCTTTTTTTTTTTTCATAGAGCTAAAGCTCTGGTATTAGAAAAAGAGTTAATTAGGGGAAAAAGAGAGAGTCGTTTTGAAATATCGGATCATAAAAAAATACTTATAATTCAAAAATTCGAGGCATATTTGGGGTCGTGAGAGCAGAAGTGGCTTAACCCACTATTTTTTACTTTAAAATGGATGTCGGCTATTCCTCAATTTTAGGGTACGCTATGTAGCTGTGTACCTTTTACTTTTTTGCGGTGATTGTTTAGTAGGTTTAGTAGTATTACACATTATCAACAGAAACCAGACCGAATGTCAACTTTGTCTCTACTTTCCTTAAAAATGGCAACACTGTAAGTCTTCAGCGTAACCATGGCAATAAAGTCCACTTAAAAGTAGCTGTAAATTTTTGCTTCCGGTGCTGCTGAAAGTATGAAAATCCTATGCGCGCCACGTGTAGGTGTCGATGACATGTCGCTAACTCTTCTTCCACTCCACGCAAGCTCCTTTCGCGCATTTTCCCCACTTCGTTAGTTACTTGGCGCATTCATTCGCTTATTTAACAGCCATTTCATATGCTCTGACAACTTGCAAATTGATGGCAATTCGCAGTGCAGCAAATTTCTGCCATTGCTGCTGATGATGCCAACGCCAACGCCAACACCAACCGCCTACATGCAACAATGCAATGCGCGTCATGTAGTCAGCCCAACTTATTTAGTACAATATGTCCACCCTCTGCATACATGCCACTGCCACATAAATTAAAGCCGGTGCCTAAAAGCTCGATACTTAAATATATTATTTCAAGCGAAAAAGGAATTATCGCCCTGCTAGTGGAGTGTTAGACGGTGAAGGGGGAGAAGAGTGGCGCCAGTTGTGTTTTTGCGCTTGTATGTAGGTGGAGTTTTCGGAAATTCGCAACCGACCCAAATGCAAATAGTGGCCATCAATAAGTGTGCAACGCGTCATGTAATGCATTTATTTGCTGTAAGGCGCTGCCAAGCACTTGAAAAATATATGCATATATGTACATACATACATACATACATGAATATATGAAGACGTGTACAGCAATGCAAAAGTTATACATATATGGAATTGCGTCATGTGCGACTGCATAAATTAATTCTAAATTTAACATAAAATTTACACTCACTCCTTGTACACGGTATCCTGTGTCTATATACTCTGTGTGTATGTGTGGTGTGCACTTGTGTATGTAAAATTAGAATTGTTTTTTATTTGCTTAATGTACTTGTAGTTCATTCGTCCGTCGTCCAGCGCTACACACTTGCTAAGCTATGCAGCAAAAATTCGAGAAAATTACTTTGCTGACGTTGAGCGATAGGTACTACAACTGCTTGTACTTTCTAGTTTCTATTTATGGCATTGCATTCGCTGTACACGCTCATTCCTATTTGCATGCATGCATACATACTTATGTACATATGTATGTATAAACTTAAATGCATAACTGAGCATATTAGTAAATCGTACACACCTCTTGTGCAAGTTACTGCCGAGGGTAGAAGGCGTTGTTGGTAGGTGGGAAGGAGGAAATTATATTGCAATTTCATTAAAAATCGTACTCGTATTTGTTGTAAGCTACAAGTTTAATTAGCACAAATTGCAGTAGTCGGTAAATATGTGCTGGGAATTTTAAAAATGCTTCACATCCTGCATTACGAACGGAAATTTCTTGTGATTATGATTTGCGTAGAAGTACAAAATTTATTACGCATTTTAGATGAAGCTATGTATGATCCACTCATGCCGCTCTGAATTCAGTTACCAAAATAAGACTCATTTGCTTCTGTTTCACGAAAAGATTCATTTTATGATAATCTTTTATGTCAGAAGTTGTCTGCAATGCTTCATAGAGTCTACTTCACGCTTGCATAAGGAATTGGTTTTTTACAAACTCTGCGCAATATTCTTTTTATTGATTGGCGCTATAATCGCCAATGCGATTCTGGGCACTTGTCTTCGCAAATTTTTAATTTTTTCGAATACATAATAAAATTTTTTCGTGAAGCTAGTATGTCTGTTCTTAAGTTTAGCTTCTATACGTATAAGAGCATAGCTAGCCATATTATTTTCTCGTCGCGCCAGTTTAAATTTTTCAGAAAATTTTTTCAGAACTTTTTGAGATTCTTCGGGTTTTACTTTTCAGAATTTTTCTTTTGATTTTTTCGAAAATTGTGGTATATTACTTTTCCTGATTTTTGCCTTCAAAGACTTTTAAGGATATTTCTTCGTGTCTTAGGTTAAATTAGGTTAGGAGGGTGTGCGGCAATATTCCATACTTTCACTGGGATATAGAATTGTACATTGCGGTTCCTAACTTTAAGCGAGTGTAGAGAGGAGACACGTACCTACATATAATCGAGAGAGTAGCTTCAAGTTCTTATTCTACTCAAACATTTACTTCCCTAAAGAAGCCGAGGAGATCCAGCAGTTCCACCTCCGCTAACTCGCCCAGACTATTGAAGAAGCGTGAAACAGACCTCGACATCGACATCATCATGATGTAGGGTAGCATCTGCAGAGAGTACAAGTTGGTATTCGTCGTTTCCGAGAGTCTTCGTGTTTTGTTCTAAGTGGTCTCAAAGGTATATCTTTTGGTTTTGTCAAGACTTCCCATGTTTTTCGGAATAATTTTAAAAGTTTTCGATTTCTATCAGAGTTTTTCATGTTTTTCTATATTCGTCGTATATTGATCTTTGAGATTATTCTGGGTTTGTTCCTTATATTTCCGATAGATCTTTCGGGACTCTTACTGTTTTACCACTCGTGCTTTTTGTAGATTTTTTTTCGGGCCGATTCCTTTTTCTTCGTGTTTTATTTTTCAAAATCTCTTGGGGATTTTTGAAGAACTTTCTGGATTCTTCGGGATTTTTCTGATTTTTTTTTCTACGGATTCTTCGCATTTAAATTTCTTCGGCATATTTCGCGATTTTTCGAAGCAATATGACTTATATTAACGCCATTTAAAAATCTTTTCATAGTCAATGTTGTTTATCTGTGTTAAATGGAATGAGTCTTTTTCCAAATAAGATAAGACTTTTGGAGAAAACCTTATTAATTATTATGGGAAAAAAACTTTTCTTTGAAATGGATAGAATTCTTGAAAATCAATATTTTTCGATCAGAAAACTCTGGTTCTCTCCAGGGTACTTCCAATAATAATTCCGACATTACTTTTTCACAAGGAAGCCCAGTTGAAATCTCAAAATGGTTTTGGTCCCACTTGGGCAGTTGAAGATATTTCTCTCGCCGATGACTTCCATGATCTCAATCCACCGTTGCCTTTCTCTTTGCTACCTTTCTCTTGCAGACCAAAAGTTCCCCTGACTCTTCTTGTCAAGAATTTAAAAATAATCAAAACAATCCTTGACAAGTCATTTGAAGTGGTTTGCCATTCTGGCGGTTTGTAATTTCCTATCGAAGCTGATCTCCTTTAGCATATGAGTAGAATCAAAAAGTGCGCATATTTCCAATCTCGGAATTATTCGCATAACTGCCTGATGGGGATTGCTTTGAAAGATAGCGCTTCATAATAGCGCTTGATGCTTAAACAAAAATATGAAGACAGCCATTCCAAAGCCACGGTTGCATTTTTGATTTGCAAAAGAATAACCTCGCCCCTAGCGATTGAGTGCTTGCTTTATGTGGCAATTCTCCGTCATATTTTTTAACATACCTCAAATTCTTAAGCATATTTAAAATTTATTCTCATTTATTTTCCGACTCTTATGCCCATACTAAATACATTGACCATTCCCACAAACATATATATGTACATACAAGCACATATGCTTACCTGCCAATCGACTGTGCCATCAGAGTCAATCTAAGATGTCCATTTAGTTACTTGCGAGTATCCCTCGAGTGCCAACGCGCCAGCCTGCGCTATATCCCCTCGTCTCCACCTTACCACGTCGCACACATTTCCGCCTCATTTTTCCAACTAACATTTAATGGCCACTCACCTGGGTCATAGATAAATTTCAGCTATTTAAGGTGATTTTTATCAGTTAACGGATTCGCTCATACCAAATATGTTTTGCGCGCACCATGTAGTGCGAGTACTCGTACGAGTAAGTGCAGCGCATGTGAAATACGAGACGCAGTTGAACCGGGCACACAGCGAAATGACCAAAACGCAAAATGGCAAAATAGCTTTGAAGCAAAGAGGTTCCCTCCCGATGGATGCAAAAACAAACGCGAACATCAAATGATGATGGCAATCTTGCTTGTTGCAAACGCTCAACCATTCGTTGCTTGCCGCTGTGCCCAACACTGCATTACAACAACATACTAAATTGGCATGGCAACATACCGAACTCCACGTTATCAGACAGTGGTCTGCGCGCTATATGAGCGGGTTGTATTTGCTTGTTTGGGACAACCAATGCCCCAAGTTGGTGCGGTGCCACCGCCGCATTTGGTTTTGGTGGAGTCGAGCGCGCGTGCAAGCACACAAAGAAGTCGGTCGGTCGGTCGGTAGGACGCGACGCTGGAATTGGCTACTAAGCATTGCAAGCAATCGAAGGGGAACTGAAGAGATGGGGTGGTAGGGAAGCCAAAGCAAAAAATTAAAAAAAAGTGTATGTTGTTGGTCGTCCTATTAGCGTTGGCTGCCATGCGTTAGGAGTCGCGTTGCTTTTATGCTTTTGTTAGTATTGTTTTTATTTTGTTGCTGCTGCCAGCCGAGCAATTGCGTCAATTTGGGTTTGTTATTTTCTGCAATTTTTTCTCGCTTGTCAATCGCCAATGGCAACACGAAAATGTGTGGGATTGTAAGCGTATATGCATATGTACATATGTATATGCGTATATGAACATGCGTACATACATATAACCCAAGGAGAGGGTGTGTAAACACATATATGCGTAAGTCACAAGTTTATTTCGCTGACTGCCACTTTAATTTTTATTCTCATACGTTTTTTTTAATAAATTTTTATATTTTATTTTGCCTAAGCTTCATGCAATTTCTTAGCTCTTTATTATTTTCTTGCAGTCTTGAATTTTTCGACATTCTTTTGCTTATCTCCATAAATAAATTTTGTTGCGTTTTTCCTTTGCCTTTTTGTCTTAGCAAAATTGTGCCTTGCAGGCCACAATTGGCGGCATAATGATGTTGCAACATTAATGGTGAGTGTGGCAGGCAGGCAGGCAGACAGGCAGACAGCAGCGCAGTGTGGCAGCTCAAATGAACTTCAAGTGTGTTTTGGCATGTGTGCTATACGATGACGATGCTGCCCACATGCCACGTAAATAGATAAATAATCATTTTAGTCGAAAAAAAAAATTGTGGGCTTTGTAGTCAGTCACCTCGCAAACACTGAGCGTTGTTGTTGGGAAAACTGAGGCTCTTTTTCATCGTAAGGACATGCAAATTGGACTAAATAGGGAAATTTTCATGAAGAATAAGCCATGTACATAAAAACACACAAAAAGTTAGGAAACACAAAGCTATGGCACACGAAAGCTCAAACCACTTGGGAGAAAGCTTTGAGTCTTAAAAAAAAAGATAACGATTCTACGTGGAAGCAAATCTAGAATTTAAATCTTTATAGAAATTGCTCTACAAAATAAAAAAAAAAGATATTTGGAAACTTACTCAAGTGAAAGTATTACACTTTTCTTTATACTCGGAAGACAGTGATAGGTCCGCTACGCTTGCGTGCTGAGCTTTAGAGAAATTGCAGTGGTAATTCTAAAAGTAGCAGGCAAGCGCAATACATTTTACGAAGGTAAAAGCTCGAAAAACTAACGAAGTTATAATATTTGCAAAACTTTGGATGTCAGTTGAAAGTTCAAAAGCCAAAGCGCTAAAAAAGCACCTTAACACAAATTAAATATGATTTTTTAAATTTAACAAAAGGCACGGACCGAAAACAAGCATTAATGACCAAGATTTTTACTTGTAGACCACTGCAAAATCAGTATTTCGTGACTTAATTTTTTCGATAAAAATATTCGTTATTTGGAACTTACTATATTTTCGGTCATTTTTAACCGCCATGATGGAGACTGCGCTATTATGACCGTTTTAAATCTTTTCTGAAGTAAAAAATTAAAACTGAAATTAACGGTTATTTTTATCAAAAAAATAAAACACCTACGATAACGGTTAAATTTAATCAGAAAATGTAGATCCAATTTTAGCTGTTAAATTATGATTTTTCTATAAAAATCATAACTTCCACGGTCCCTGCTAAAAAGCTCAACCAAAACCTTCGGGCGAAAGCTGCAAAAGCTTGAAAAAATTATGAATCAGTGAAAGCTCTAAAAATCTGCCAATAATCGATCACAGAATGAGGAAATATTATTAAGTTTAAAACTGAAATTTTTAGAGCTTTCTATTACGAGAGCTTAAAAAAGCCTCTGAGAAAGTGAACAGTCAAATCAATTGGTTTTAAGGCTTTTTAATAACTAGATAAATTTTTTGGGGTTTAATAAACAATTGCGTGTTACACTGTATCACAAATTTTAATTTGGTTTTTGTTCTCCCGGCGCCACTATCCAATATCTATGTAGAATTGCTCGGTGATTCCGAAATTCGCGTTAATTTTTTTTCTACGCAACGGGTTAATTTGAAAATGCGTAAGGATTTTGTATGAAAAGTGAGCAGGAAAGAAGGTTACTCATACGCCACGTACACACGAGTAAAAGGCTTTATTGCTCGTATTTCATACAAAAAACCTTTGCGCATTTTCGTTTGACCACTCATTATTTCGTATATATGCATCGATCTTCTTCATCAGTAACTTGATTTTTTTTTTGTAACAGAACAGGCTTTAGTACAAATGCAAAAATTTTGCACAGAACCTGTTATTTTTTTAATTTTTCTTCTGTTCAAGTTTGATTTGTTCATTTTTTCATTAAAAAATAAAAAAAGCTGGAATGATTAATTAATTTTGATTTTTTAATTTTTTCATTAAAAATAAAAAAAAGCTGGAATGATTAATTAATTTGTCAGAAACTATAAGCCCTATCGGAAAATGATGTTTATATGGTTAATGGAGAATTTCATTGGCTTTCGTTTGCCGTAGTTTATATTAAGATTTTTAAATTGGTTCGTAAGATGTACGTGATTAAAAGGAACAAATTTTTTCTTTAGGCTGAATAACGTTAAATTGCAAATATCTCGAAAAGGTATCCATAGAACAAAAAAAATTACCTCGATTTTCGAAATCATCGAGCAATTCTATATAGGGATTGGAGAGTGGCATCCATAGAACATTTTTGGCGTAACCCAGTGTTATTATTGAAAGTATCCAGAAGAGAGGTTTCCTATCGAAAAATCATTTACACGAAACGTTGTTTTTCGCCATGTAAAATACGTGGAAAACTTAAAGCGCTTTGAGCGACCCCCAAATATTTTTTTATTTCAAAACAAAAAAAAAAACTGGTGTATACCTTAGAATTCCGACTTTAACATTTTTTTTTAGAACACCCTAATGTCCATATATGCATTTGCTAGAAGATATGCAGTAGAGTCCATAAATTTTCATCTACGCAACCATTTGATAGGCTGGATACGAGGCTACATACTATCCTCTCCTCTAGCTAATAATGAATGCTTTAATGAAGATAGCCCTAATAAGCGAAATGGTAAATAATAGATGCAGGCAACAAAAAATTGTTGAGATTTTATCGAGTATCAAGGTTTGGATGCTTTCAAGTGAGTTTTAGTTCGTAGAGTGAAAGCAAAGCCCTTTTAACCTCATCAGTAGCTTTTGGGAAAAATATACCAGCCTCCACTTTTAAATATAATCCTACCAACACCAGTAAAACTACATTTTTTCTCTCTTGCAATCATAAAATTTGAATTTATTTTTGCCATAAATTCTTCCTTTATTTTACCTTAAAATTTTCCGCCAACATAATAGTACACCTTCTCCCAGCTTTTTAATATACATATTCGTACATCCATCCATCTTTGGTCAGCAAACGCATTCAATTAAAATGAATATTGGCAAGTAATAAAAGAGAAATGCGGAAAAAGAAGAAAACAGCAAACCAAATGAAGTCAACAGCAACAGCAACAGCAACAGCAACAGCAACAGCAACAGCAACAGCAACAATTACCTGTATAAAATATGTTGCTTAAAATTTACAACCTTCGCTGGTTGTATATTGGTTGTTGTTGTTGGCGTTGCTGTTTTATTCGTTTGTATTATTGGCTTACCAATGTAACAAAGCAGCCATAAATTCAATCTCTTGCAATTTTCACACAAAAAAAAAGTAAAAAACAAAATAAGAAATGAAAGAAGAGAAATTGGAAAAATTTAAAGAAATTGCTGGTGCATATAAATAACAGTCTAACGGTATGTATGTGCGTGTGTGAAATGTTTGCGCGTTGATGGTGAAGCAAGTCAGGGCAGACACAAATGAGAGGACGACAGTAAGGCAGCTG
This sequence comes from Rhagoletis zephyria, assembly GCF_001687245.7. Lineage (NCBI taxonomy): Eukaryota > Metazoa > Arthropoda > Insecta > Diptera > Tephritidae > Rhagoletis > Rhagoletis zephyria. The sequence goes on along the minus strand of NW_016157137.1, from coordinate 262,170 downwards.
GGTAAGGACGTTTAGAAAACAAATTTAATATTTTTGTAAAAATCAAAAGGAGATACAAAATTCCTTTCAAAAGTCTGATAGAGTAAAACTTAATAAATATTCGATAAGAGAAAACGCAAAAAACCAAATACTTATGTAGTTAGTTAAAAAGATTTAAAAAGAAATGATAATAAAAAAGTTAAACTATCAAAAGTAGATATCTGGCGACAGGTATCGGTCCGAGAGATCTCCTCCGAGTTGATTAAGAGCTCCGATGCCAGGTGTTTAGACGGCAGCCTTGCAAGGGCTGGGCAGTCGAAAAGAATTGTTTCGATGATGGTTCTACCTCATCATCCTTCAAGCTGCTGCGCTAATTGGAATCCGGAGGAATGCTATTCAGTATCAACGCTGGAATTCCAAAGGGGGACTGTTCTTAAATGCACCCACCACAATTTAGAGGTGTGGCTTCGTAAGGCTAAAGATCTCGCAATTTCTAAAGGTCTTGAGATTCGGCTAATATCTTTTGGGCGGACACGAGGTCCATGTGTCCAGTAGTGGTCTCCACGTTTAATCAAACGTTTTACCAATTACAGCCGAAATGAACTGAGAGTATCACCCGTGACCAACTTATCCGTCAAGAAGTTTCTTTCAATACCACTGTGGCGTTGTCTCCAATAAAGTGTGATCAAAACAGCGGTAAGGCATTACCCAACCTCCCTTGACCGCAGCGAGTACGAGCTCAAGTATCTGATTGTCGCTTGGCTATCAGAGTAGTTGAACTGCTTATCGATTGCTTTCTTAATGACAGCTACCTCTGTATGGTAAACACTGCTGTGATCAAAAGACCTCTACAACGACCGTTCCTTAAGCTGCCAACTTAAAATTTCACAGGTGCATCATTCCAAGCACGGCCTGCCGCCCACGCAGCCCTGGAGGGTACGTGAGTGTAAAAATTACTCACTGGTTCGAGTCAAGCCATGAAGTGCTTACTTTTATCAAGGATAAAGTCGAAGCGTTCAAGGATATTAGAGTACCCTGATCCTAGCCTAGTTAAACATCCGGCGTCCGTTAGTCTGAAAGTAACCCTTACTGCTGCGGCGAGCGGTCCTATGAGCACCACAAATTCTAATGAGGGCAACCCGTTGTACTCGCTCGTAATTTCTTACTGGAATTCAAAATAAATTTTAGAACTAAACTAGCAAATATCCGGCGCGCTTCACTACGTCTTAAACGTATTTTTGTGTTGTTTGATGCCCGTATTGTAATATTTCATTTTTTTTAGCGATTTAGTTAAATAAAATTTTTCAAACAGGTGGCAACCCTCCTCATATCGGCAGTAAACTTTCCTAAAACGTCTTCAGTTTAATATTTACATATAATGCAATATTCAATTTATCTTATCAATTGAATTAAATTAAAATTTTCAAACAGGTGGCAACTTCCACAAAAATATTTTCGGCTTTAAGCCTTCTTAAACAACTTTGTTTTGACAGCCGCATTCCAATCTTTAGTTTACCTTATCAATTTATTTAAACTGCAATTTTCAAACAACTGGCAACTCTAATTTTTTTTTCTTTCTAGATTTTAAGTTCGACCCCTAGCAATAAATCGATGAAAACTGCATTCCATTCCAAGTATTAGTTTTCGAGTGATGTGCGTACAAATTTACAGACAGACAGACAGACAGCTCTGTTGCTCTAATTAAGACCCCTCTTATAAATTTTTCTTTAAAATCTATAATGCACAGACATCTGTTACAATTTTTTTTTTTATACGTCTAGATGTATGATGGAATTTTTAACATTACAAAAGCGCTGAAAAACTTCTAAAAATTACGCCCTATGTAGCTACAGAATAATGTAAAATTTTTACAGAATATGGACATCAAAATGGGAATTGAATTTTTAAAGCTTCACGTTCATAGTGCAACATGAGCACACGCACTTACACGCTGGCATACACATTCTTACATACATATATATTTTTTTTTTAACAATGAGCACCCCAATATTACTTATGATCTCTGAATTGCTGATTGTTTGCCGAAAAGGAAACGCAGCAACCCATAAAACTGCAAACCTGCTGCCATTTGCTAGTGCTAGAGCTAACAGTGCTCCTCGACTACCCCCATTCGCTAACAGCATCCATCACACACACACACACACACACACACCAACGCCAGGTGAAAAACGGAAAAATCAAACAACAACATCAACTATTACTTGCCATCCAGTTCAGCACAAACAAATTTTTCGGTTATAAATTCCAAATAGCAATAAAAATTCGCCAAACGGAATTCGTTGTGAAATTTGTTGCTCGTTCAATTTATTTTTTTATTTGTGCGCATCACAACAACAGCCGCTCTCCCCATTTCAGCGGGCACACAACCGCACTCTACCCCTTTTAACGATGTAAAAAAATAGAAAATGCAATAAAATTGAGTGGATGTGTGTGTGTGTGTGTGTGTGTGTGACGGGAGATATAAAGCGCAGAAGTGCATGATCAAACGCAAGAAAAAATTAATAAAAAAAAATAGATAAAAAATGTAGAGAAAAATTGGTAAAAATTGTAAAATTGCCAAAGCGGAAGAAGTAGGGAGCGCCAGCTAGAAAAAATGGCGCTCTAGCGAAAAATCTATTACCACAATCTGCCAGCGTAAAATGTAGGTGAACACAAGCATATGTGGGCTTACGTGCACACACCCATATACAACTCATACATATGCACATACGGTGGAAGGCAAATAAACAGGGACACGTTATTATAAAAAATTTTGGTTATTTGTATTTTATTTATTAATAGTTTATTACTTTTGTTTTATAAAAGCATAGCTCACTAACTAACAAAAACCCAACAAGTCAAAATTTCAAGCTTTGTAAACGATTTATGAAAATTCGGCAAATTTGACCGAATGTTCTACAAAATTTCATACTTTTTATTCAGAATTAGTTGTGCATTTTCCTCCATATAATAAAAAAATTTTCAAACAAACTTCAGAAAAAAAAGATTCCAAAAATCAACGGTCCTAGTCCTAGTTACTTCAAGCTGCAATTATATTTGACGGCCTTCAAAACTGCGTACTAAACTTTTTTTTTTAGTGCTTATTTAACAGTTTGAAATTTCAACGAAAATTCGTAATTCTTGAGCAAAGTTTGAAATTCGGACTTCAAGGCTTTTGTGTGATATTTTCATAAAAAGGTTATAAACCTTAAATAAACCAAAGAAAAATAGTCAAACTTGTTAAAATGTCGCGTTCCTATATATTTTCCCGTCACTGTACATATTTGTGTATGTTATTCTTTTATACATACATAGTAGCTTAGCTAGTAAAGCTTTACGGCGCACTTTTGCTGGCGTTGGCTTTATTATTGTTGGATTTGTTTTTGTTGTCGTTGGCGTTGTTGGCTTGGAGAAATGCATAAATAAAATAAAATAGACAGGTTAAGGCGCAGAACAAAAACCCAAATAAATACCAGCTTTGTCGATGTGTGGCAGGCAGCACCAGGAAGCCAGGAAAAGCAAGAAGAAGAAGAAGCAGAAAAAGTTACATAAAAATTGGCAACAAACAATTGCTGCTGCCGCTGCGGCTGCTGCTGCTGCATATAGAGCCATAAATAAGCTTTGGCAAATACTATTTCACTTATATATTTTATGGCTTTGCGCTCGTGCGCGCACAAGTAAATACGAAGTATAAAGGCAAAGGAAAATCCTTACATAAATAAATTAAGCAAATCTCTCACGCTTTATTTTTATTTTTGTTTTGAAATGAAGTATTGGTAATTTTTGATATAGAACTAGTATAAAGTTGCTCAAATGTAGTACGCTTTCGGATTAAGTCAATCCGTTTATAATAAAAATTTATTTATTTTAGCGGAACATAAGCTCGAGCGCCTAGTGGTAGGCAGCAATTTTAGAATTATTATATGGCAAATAATTTAGGGCGTTTTTATTGTCAAATTATGGAACAAATTTCTCAGGAAAAGGTCTCTTAGAATAAACTATATGCTTTATATGCTAAGCGCCCAAACAGTTTTTTTGTAAACTACGATTTTGAAAATTTTTAAGCTACAATTACTTTCGAATTTACAGCTTTTCGGCCGCCTAAATTTTTCAAAATATTTCATGGGTCAATCGCCTGAAAATAGGCTTCCTCAATTTTAAAACTACATACACTATTTCTCAACCAAATTATTTTGTGTGTCTTAAAATCAAATATATCCTCATATACATATAAATACACGGTGCTACAAAAAAGAATAAAGCAGAAATACTTGGGAAGTTATGTATATTTTTTGGTAGGTATTTTCGAGTCAAACAAGAATCGAAATATAAAATTTGCCAAACATTACCGAAAACTTGATTTACCGTTAAAAAAGCGGCACCTTAGTTGATTATGAACTGAGTTTCATATTTCGATTCTTGTATTAGTCGAAAAGACCTACCAGAAAATATACATAATTTCTCATAGCATTCAACATTTTTGTGGGCCACCCGCCGAAAAGTATGTTTCAAAATATTAACGTTACCAATGTTTCTTAAAAATAAGTAATTACTAAGTTTAGGTTATTTTCAAAACAGCATTCATTACAAGCGCCTTTGTTTTTAAACGAAATTGCAGTATTTGGTTTTTTCGTAGCAGTACAATTTAGAAATTTCGATTCGTGCCAGGTCTACATGATTTTACTGATTTATTGAAACTTGTACACCCAAAAGTAGGCCTTAAAAGACTGAATACCAAAATTTTGCTTCCTGGATTTCTCTTTCGAAATATCTTATTTTGCTAGGTGTTCATAATTTACAAAAAAATTATGTATGCGCCTAAGGCACAAGGCTCTCATAAATAACAAAAATTTGGAGTCTGCGCCTAAAAGTAGGCACCAAAGTTTCGCTACTACCAAAAATTACGAGTTCTTCTCATGCATAAAATTTAAAACTCTTTACATATGTTTTTTTGTTTACTATATCCTTGCTATACGATTACGCCTATAACAACTTTTTTTCGTTTTTCATTATTCAAAATATGTATCTGTTTTTATGACATACGAAGATAGAAAAAGTTTACAAAATAAGTATTGCAATAATTTTGGTATGCATACCTTGAGGAGCCTAAGCTTTCAAATGCCTCTTTTATTTCAATCTATAAATAATTTAACACAAATATCACTTTACAGATGGGCATTCCTTATGAATTCAAGGTAAAATCCTAAATTAAGTGAAAGCGTTGCATACTTTTAGGCAATATTATTAGGTTTTCAATTTTAATATTTAGCAATGCATTTAAAAAGTGTTTATAGCTTTTCGTCACGCTAATTCATTTAAAGCAACTTGAGTTTAAAAGCTTACTGCTGGTTTCTTGCTTTTATAGCATACTTTTAGGACCCTCTTATAAACATATTCATAGAAATTTTATATTCAAATCTCTGATCGCGCCTTTATGACTTCAATACTCCTTTGACTTTCTATCCACAATACGAATTTATGATCTTCTAGATTACGAACTCATATGTGAAAACTCAGTCAGATAATAACAAACGTTAGATGCAGCATAATTTTCAGGGGCAATAAATTCAACAATGTAAAACTGGTAGAGCTAGAAAGAGAGAGAGGGGAGGTAGTGATGCCGATAAAGATGCATTCACACAACTTTTGCAGTTATTTAAAATTTATTTTATTTTTATTCTCCATCTCAGTACTACTGATTTGTTTGTGGCCCAGAGCAGACAATTTATCTCGTCGCTGCACTGCATGGCACAAGCGATTGTATTTGTGACTGTAGTGAGCGCTAGCTGCATGTATATTAGACTGAATCACCAAAAAAAGTTGCAGTTTTTTCGCCGAGATTACAAAATCTATTATATTTTATAATATCCAACAAAATATTTCGGAAAAATATTAAGATTTACGTGAGCCCGATTTGAGAATACCTCTAAAAATGGAGTTTTTAAGGAATAAAAATAGTTTCTTAAAGATTTTTTTTTTGAAAAAATCACCATAAAAGACAAAACGGTTTAAGCTTAATAAATTTTCATAAAAATATTAAAAAAAAACTTTTAAAAAAAATTTAAAATTGAAATTGAATTATAAGTTATTCAAGTTTTTCGTAAATCAATCTTCGAAAAAAGTAAAAAAAAACAACAGCATCAAAAATCTCATTCTTACGATTTCGTTGAAAAGATTTTTAAATATTTTAATGCAGATTTTTGTAAGCTTAATCTGTTTTGTCATCTGTGGGGACCTTTTTCAAAAAGTTCTTTAAGAAACTATTTTCATTCATAAAAACTCCATTTTTGGAAGTATTTTCAAATCGGTCCAGCTCGCTTAAATCTTAATATTTTTCCGAAATATTTTGGTGGACGTCTTAAAATATAATAAATTTTGTAATCTCGGAAAAACCGCAACTTTTTTTGTGATGCAGTCTAATATATGTACATGCATATATATACATATATGTATTTCTCTACACAACTAGTTTTATAGCGCTCTTAAACGATATGTATTTGCATTTGCGAATGCTACTTTTCTGATACGTTCTAATATATATATGCTACATAGGAGTAGATACAAAAAAGTAGCTTTTACATTTGCAAATACAGGGCTCTTATACCAGTGTGTCGGTTTGCTTACGTGCGAGTGCATTTACATTGCCATCTTATAGTGGTTTATTTTATGCATTTTTTACATTGCTTGCACAGCAATCGAAAGGCCGCCCCACTAGTGAAATTTACCAGCAAATGCTTGCATACATACATATGTACACAGTGTGTATACATATAAAGTTCATATATGCATTTGTTTTCCATTTCCATTGTCGCAAATAACCAGTCAAAGACGATAAAACAAGCAATTGTTCACATGAAAAATTATATATATTACATAGTTGATGCATCCACGCACGATCGCACAAACACACACAAATATGTATATATATATTTATGTATAAATGTTTTTCTAGCGAGTGAGTTGAGTGGAAAATGGGGAAAACATATACCTAGTTACAAAAAAAAAAAACCAAAGAAAATTGTATGCATTTCTGTAGCTGGATGAAAACAGAGTAGGCACTTTTGACATAAAAGCTTTTGACATAATATTTAATATGAGAAAAAGCGCTGTAAAGGAAAAAAAACCAACAACAAATAATTGTAGTTTTATATTTTGAAAAACTGTTGAAATTTTGGGCCAATTTAAATTAAACGTTGCCTGTCTGAACGACGCCTAAGCCACTTAAATAGTTTCAGGCTTAACCCTTGCAAGCCCGAAGTAATTAGGGTGAGGCTAAAAATTTTTTGTTGGCATATTATTGTTGGTTCAGCCTTACATATGAACTGGTATAAATCTTAAATGTCTATGTTTCGTGGTTTGACCATTATGAAATTTTGGTTATAAATATTTACACACATTTTCTAACGAAAATTAAAAATAATTTGCACTTTCTTGAATATATTTTAAATTTTGCTAAAAAAGTATACCTTATTATGGGCATTTTTTAGCGGCATTGTTATTGCGCTCGAGTAGTCCCAATGAAAATGTTTTAAAAACGAATCGGTTCCATTATTGTGGGAAGAAATTTCACTTACCGTTCTGACCACGCCTTTTCAAGACCATTACGATTGACACCCATATTTTAATAATTAATTTGACTTCTTAACTAATTTGAATATTTTAACAGTTAGCAACCTTCTTCAAATACCAAAAAAAAATATTTCTAGTGTTCAAACTAAAGATTTCTCAACAAATTTTAAAACACATATTTAAATTCGGCAATTGCACTAATTTAAGTTGAGTTGGATTTTTTAAACAGGCGGCAACCCTCCTAAATACATGGCAGAAATAAAGTCTTTTCAAAATCATTTCGATAATAATTTGAATGTCACTTTATATATAAACTTGTGGCAAAAGATTGTTTCGTGCGACCGAAAGTATGCCAACTTTCTACACTTCTCATAAAGTAGCTGTACGTGCATATATTTATTTTTGAAAAGTTAGTGCAGGTTTTTATAGGGCAGAGAATTTTAGTGCGTATCGTGCTCCTGAAAATATGCTACGAAGTTCTATATTTTATGCAAGATTCCCCTGCCTACACGTATGCTACCTTTTCAAAGAGTTTGTCGTTTTTAGTGACTGTACCTATCTAAGTCACTAGTGATATACGCATAGCTAAGTCAAATAAAATCTTTTAAGCGCCTAAAAAAGTGCACTGATATTCCATGTGCGCCAACTCAACTCCTTTGCTTCAATTTTGAATCGTTTATCACTTTACACAGCGAAAAAGAAAAATAATCCCTATTATGCATACAAACAAGCTTCGTTTTATTGAAACCATGCCCGCGCGCCTCAAAGTATGCTTGGTATTTTTCTATTTCTTAACAATCTACTCAGTTTCAGAAAAATTTAATTTCCGTGCACAATTCAAATGCAATTTCAATCATTTTAAAGCTGCACTCCAACCCACATTTGGAAATTCTGCTGCACTCACACACTTATCCTGACCTTTTTGCCCCTTCTTTTCCACTTGCTACTTGCCTTTCAGAAGTGCCACAGCTGCTCTCCACTTGCTGTTGTTGTTGTTGTTTACCGCTACTTATTCACATTTGCATTTCGCCAAGCACCAAATATAAAGCAGTGCAACGAAACGCATGCTTGCACACATATGCTGCACACCCACACATGCAAAATTAAAAGAAATAAAAACACACAGCTTTTTCATGCTGCTTTACCGCTTTTGCTCCACTTTTCAAAATGTTGACGCATGCAATTGCGCCGCACGTTTGCTATAGCACAAAATTTTTATAACTACGCTGGGAAATTATTCTACTACTTCTTGCTTGCGCTTGCTAGCTTGTTTGTTTGTTTGTTGGGGGTTGTTGTTGGTTTGCTGCAGCTGTTTGTGCTGTCAGTTTTGCATTGCATTTTAGTGAGTGAGTTGAGTGTGTTGCTTTGAGTGAAGGCGGGTGGTGCAAGTGCGAGTACGCGTGCGCATTTTGCTTATTACAATTCTGGTGCTTGTTAGCTTTGACTTTAGCTGCTGGTGTGTTGCTGTTGTTAGTTTTGCATTTCATCCATCCTGTAGTTGGCATAAATGTGCTAACAACAGTTTGCTTAGTTTATTGCTGCAGAATTTACTTGCGTTGTTTATTGTTGTTGTTTTTTTTTTTTGTAGTGAGTTGGCGTTGCTAGTTTTGTTGGCGTTGTTGTATCGCAACGCACCTAGTTACTTTCATTTGTTATCCGTGAGACCAAGCGTACATGTTACGCACACAAAGTCGGGGCATGTCGTGCCCTATTTCAGCGTTGTGCCACTTTCACTGAAAATCCTATTTTTCGCAAGTTATGATACTTTTTTTCTTATATTCTTATGCTTTTGTTTAGGGTGCTCGTTTACTTGTGTTGTTGTTAGTCAAACAGTCCGCTTGTCAATCATTTTTGACATTTTCTAACATAATTTGTAATTTTGTAAAATTTTTCCTGCGGAAATTTTAAAATTAAAATTTTTTATTTATTTATAAAATCGATGATGCTTGGCAACTCGGCTGGAATAATTTATATCAAGCGTGGTAGCTTAAAATTTTTGAGCGTGAAATGCTGCTTACTTTGAGACGGTGACTTTGCTCATCTAAAAGCTTTGTGAAATTTAACCGCTTTTAAACAATGGCGAGCGATAGCGCTTCCTAGCTATCTAGTTTGCTATTGTTGGGACCGTTTTACTAAACTTTTGCATTTTTGTTACCCTCAAGTATTCCTACTGGATAAAAAAAAAACATTGTTTAGAGACTTTCTTCCTAGAGCACTTTGCGTGACTTTGCTGATGTCACCACCTCTATGTTCGTTCGATGTACAAATATGTTAGGTTAGGTTTGGTTGATGTGCCAGTCAGTTCAAAAGGCCAACTCACTTAGACCTTGCAGGTCCATTGTGATACTACCTAGGGGCTTGGGAGTTTGGTTTGTATAAAGGATATGCTCTTCAATTTAATATAACAGGAGCACATCCGCTGGAATAGTAAAGATGAGTTGAGTTGAGTTAAAGCGAAGTGAGGTGAGTTCAGGTGAGGTGAATTAAGGTGGAGTGCATGTGAGGTTAGTTGAGGTGAGAGGAGCGTAGTTGAGGTAATTTAAAGTGAGCTGAGATGAGTCGAGGTGAAATGCGCAGAACAACATAACATAAGATAATAAAATAAAACGTAACATAACATAATATAAGAAGCATAACACAACTAAACATAACATAACTAACATACAATAACATAACACAACGTAACATATCTCATTCTTCAGTTTTATTTTCTTCTTTGCCTCTATCTTTATCTGCATCAACATAACGTACCATAACATACCGTAACATATCTCATTTTTCACTTTTATGCTTTTTTTCTATCTACATCACCCTCTCTATAACTATCTCTGTCTCTATTGTTTTTTAATTTTATTATTATCTTTATAATGTTATATAATTCCTTATACCTTAAAATGATAGTTTAGCTGTGAAAGGGGTGTAAAGAAAACATGTTTGCCTATTTATATATAAGATTTATTTTAAATATTTTTTGTAAAATCTTACCCTATGTCCTTGTCTATAGTTTTTTTCAGCAGTGGAATGCCCAGTGGAATGGCTATTTGGTACTAAAATTCAGGTTTTATCCCTCCAGCTACACAATTTGTTTCCATAAGTACTCATTTGCCACGCAAAACATTCCCTTTGTATAGTCAGTATTCACTCCTTAGATGTATATTTGTCAAAGTTGAAAATATGCCACTCAATTCCACTGGAGTCAACGCCCTTCGAAATATGTAAGCAGTTTTTGTTTTAAATTAATCCCCAACAACCCACAAGTGCCTTTCTAAAAACATTATTTATACGCCTTTTAGAGCCTCATTTTCCATTTTCCCTGCCACATACAAAAATAATTTAATTTCACAACGAATTCATAATTAATTTTCGTTAAATGCTACATCTACTTAAATGTTTGGCCCACAACCAACATTCATTGCCAACTTCTCAGTTTTACCCCACTTCCCACTATCTCTTACTTTGGCATCACCAGCATCTGCAATTCACCAACAACGAAAAGTACCTACTTCCAGCAGCAGCGCATCTGCTTTTTGCCAATCTACTGCCATTTTTCCTGCGCCATTAAGCGCTTTCTTAGTCAATCAATTTTCCGCAATCTTGCCAGTATTACTAACTATGTATCATTGCTAGGCACTGCCACTGTTGTTTGCGTTTGCGTTTTCGTTTTCGTTGTTGTTGTTGTTATTGCCATTCTCATTGCAGTTATTCAAACTTTGTTGTCAGCAGTTTTTAGCACAACTCAGCATAATCAGTTTCTGTTTGATGACCTTTGTATTGCTGTGAATAGAATACAACCGCTTTGGTGGAGTCGCAAGTCCATGGCAGCAGTCAGAGTCATCACAGACGAGGCTCAACAACAAAAAGAAATCAAATAAGACACAAAAAATAAGCTGTGTAGCACATCTTCGCTAGCCATCAGCAATTGCCAGCCACAATTGCTGCAATCTTTGTACGCTTGCCGAGAAGATTGAGGCCCGTCGGCTGCATTCGTACATATGTATGTACAAAACGTTCAAATAACTTAAAAACTCTCCGATCAATGAAGTATAATACGCTTATACACCAGCTTTTGTGTGCGCTTCTTTAGCATTCGCCTCCTCCATCACATACTTAGTAGGCCACTTCTACCATCATCACAGCGTACAACTTCCATTTGGCCTATGGCATGCGCAGCCATACGTGCTGTAGCTTGTATGCTGCATGCGGCTTGTGGCATGTACATGTTATCGTTATTGTTTTTTTTTTTGTTTTTATTTGCAATTTTATCTTGGCCTTTTCTGTACTGCTTGCGTTCTTACATGCCCGCAATGCCACAAAATATGCGCCTACTTGTGTCTTGCCTCAATAGAGCGCAAAGCTAGCTGCGCATCCTTCCTCCGCATCGCTTTTCAATCTACACGCCAGCGCAGCCTTTAAACTCTACTTACTCGCCTATCTGTCTACAGTTCAGCTTTTCATACGCGTTGGTTCATTGTCCATCCATAAACCACTACCACTACCAGTCGTATTTGTTGTCTATGCTGTTGCAGCACATCCATAAATGTCCAACTGATAATGGCCATGAGGCAATGAGGAATGAGTACATCCATCCTTATGTTGCATGCATGCATGGATGCGTCAAAAATTTGCTGCCATATATGCCATAAATACTTTGTGTGCTGTGTGCTATCTGCCGTCCTCTGCCTGACGCCCGTCTTCTTCGCTGCGTCCGTTCGACTGTTGCCTGGCATGCCTCAATCGTCAATGCTTCAACTGCCAGCAGCGCTGTCTGTCCTTCTTTACCATTACTTTTGCTATTTGGAAAGTCCAATCGCCAAAGCCGCAAATACAATAATAAAAAATCCATATGTTGCAAGCACTTGCTGACCGTCGCATTTGAGTGCCTTCTTGCCTTGCTGTGCAGTTGGTTGGTTGACTCAATTCAGCCAAGCGCGTTCATTCGCTTTCCTTTTATGAGTATCTTCCCTGCAGCAGTTAAAAATAATAGGCATTTTGCTGCTGCTGCAGTGTGGCGAGGTAAAGGAAATTAAATATTATTTTCCTTTTCAGCGAAAGATTTTTATCAGATGATTTTCTTAAGTGATTGCTCGTTGATCCGTTTGCAGTTTATTGTTTGAGCTCTGCCAACAAGCAGCCTTACTACACGCTTACTTATTGTAAGCCCAGCTTTGCTGTGTGCCTGTGCTGTGCAGCTAGAGCCTTTGGGGTTTTGGGCTTTAAGGATGCCACTTTCCTTTAATTTCGTCAATTATTTTTATTTCTTCTTTTTTTTTTTGTTTGGACATTCGTATAACTCCGCTGACAGCTTCTCACATAAATGATGCCTCACAGCAGTGAGTCTATGAACAGTTTGGCAGCAGCCAAGATAGTGCCTAATACTTGTGATTTACAATAGAGATGACGCCTTCTGCATTTTTTTGCTCCCTTTTGCTTAACTACTCTTCGTCGCGTTTAGAGGTTAATAAAAATCGAATTTTGTAATTTATTTTTATATTCGACTCTGCTTAGTTGTGTCTCTGAACAAGTAACTGTCAAGATAAGAATAATTCTTAAGAACTACTTATTTCACTTGAGTTAAGCAGGGCTCTGATTTTCCTCAGAAGCCAAAAGTAGGCCCCGAAGCCAAAGTTGTCGGGTTTATTGGAACTTCGAGTCCAATAACCTTCAAGTACTGCTCTTTTAAAGAAGCCACCATGAAGCTTTGCAATCGCTTAACTTTCTCAAAATGTTCCTCGCTGTCAAAGGTTCTTAACAGGGATTGTTGATTCATTCGTCTCTTGCTTGCGCTCTCTTGCTTACGCTTGATACCTGAGCAAAGCAACAGTAGAAGCAAAGAACTGACAATACAGCTGCGAAAAAAGACAGCTTAGGCTGAAATTTCGTCATTACGAAAGAGGTACAGTCAAGGAAACTATGCCCACTTTGTTCAGTTTCAGGGAGAGCAGAATAGACCAAAAACCATGAGTTATATGCAGCCCCTTAGACAACACACCGTCCATATATATCACGAGTCTCCGCCTACGAATTTCGTGAACGAAGCCCAATCACCACCACCTGTGTGGGACTTGAGGCTTCAACTGCTAAGAGAGATCCGCGTAACCCGGGCCCATTTACGGTCTTCATACTGTAGCCGCCTCAACAGCATCTTGTCCAGACTCGACCACAATATCCCTAATGAGTGTCCGCCATGCTTTGTGTACGAGTTCGCTGCGTTTTGAATAAGAAGGCAGTCTCAAGGTTCGAAGAATTTATCTTAACCCTCAACCTTTATAAGACCCAATTCTCCTCCGTTGACTCATTTCGTTTTCAGTAAAAGCTCTGACTTAGTAGCTAAGTACATACCTTCACCCATTTACTATTATTTTAAGATTTGCAAGTCAGTTGTCAAGTTTTTAACCTTTCGAGCTTCAATCGTCTTATTTGTACCTTTTCCGAATTACTTTGTCCTCATATTCCTACCCTGCCAGCATTTTTTCATTTCACTCACTCCTTTCGCGCTATTCCCAGACCACTTAAACCGCTTAAGCATACCTTTCCCCTCCACATTCGCACACTGTCCTTGCCATGCTTAGCTGTATGTGCCTCTTTAAGTAGCCTATCTGTCAGTCATTCAATTTATGTTCATCGATTCTTCGCAAAACGTCATTATTGAAAATCATAATCACATCAAGCGGCTAGCAAATACAGACAATAGTTATACAATGGCTCACCAATCAGCGCGCACTCTTCGGCTACAGCCTGCTGCCACAAAGGCTGTCTGTCATCAACAATGGCATGTGATAGAAAATTGACATTGAACATGGGAATTTGAAGTGTTCTCCTATTTTGTGTTAGCCTTCTTTTCTCTTTTTGCAAATAAAGTTACTTCTTCCACGCTGCGTCTCGCCCACTGCCGAGGCATTCATTGTCTGTTCGAACTGCAGGAGTTTCATGAAAACAGTAGAGTTGCTTGAGCACCCGTCTCGCATGCTACAGATTCTACTCTACTCGTAGCTTCCTACTTTGCTCTCCTTTCTTCGCCCCTTAGAACCTTTGTTTGCTTTTGGCTATTCAGTTTTTACAATTTATTTCATTTATTTTATTTCCTTCTATTTCTTGTATTTTTTCATGTCCCTTCCCCACTTCCCCACTTGTCTAACATCCTTTGATCGGCTATTGTTCTCACATATTGTCCACTTCAACTACCACTACACTACATACATCGTACTCACCAGCTTTCGTGCTTTTCTTCTTTCACATATAGATACTTTTTATTCTTTGTCGCCACTTTAGCTTTGCATTTATTCTTTCATTTTTCTTTTTCCTGCTTAGCTCGTTTGCAATTACAATAGTTTTTTGTTTACTTTCATGTTCACAAGTGATATGACATGAGTATCTGTCCTGTTAGTGTTCGCATACCCGCGTCTGCCGCTCCACTTCTGCCTTCCCGCCCACCGGGTTGGCTGCCAGCTCCAGCTGTTTCACATATGTTTATGCCATCAAGCTTTTTTCATCGCATCTATGCTACTTTAGCTCCTTTTCATGCTGCTCCGACTCTTTCCACCTTTTACGGCTGGCCAGTTGTTCAAGCCTGAATGCCCTTTTTGGTTTTGCGTTCGCTTCCATTAGCCGTGCCGCGGCAGCTGCTACACAGCTCGCCTAACTGTCCATCCATCCATATGTCGTACTTATAAATGCTACAGAAATCAATTATTAGTTGGAACATTCTGATTTTTATAGCATATCCAACGTGCCGCATGCGCCCAGCTCCACCATCGCCGCCGCCGCCGTTGTCCTTTAGTCCACTTTAGGTGTTCGCGCGTTACCCGACATTAATGTCAATAATTTATTTATTTCCTACAGCAAACGCGCACATCATTCACCATTGTTTCTTGCTCCCCGTGCTGCCCCTTTCAGCTGGTTTGCTGCTCCTGTTGCCGCTGCTGTGTGACGTCGCCTTGTCGTGAGTGATTATTGTTCATGTACAAAGACAGCAGCCAGCACCAGCATCACTCGGCATTCGGCAGCAGTTATTTGTTGCTTGTGATTTTAGCTGCTGTCCGTCTGCTCGCGTCCACTATTTTGTGGCTTGAATCTCAAAGCGCGCGCACTTTGGTTTTCGATGATGCGGTTTCCAGCGTTCGCGCGATTTGTGGTCTTGTCAACATCACGTCTGCACGTCGTCCGCGCGCGCGCGCGCTCTTGTCCCCGTCGGCATTCTCATCTGCGTTCATGTCCGCATCCGCGTGGTGACACATGTTCTCGTACAATCGTGCATTTGCGGCAACATAAATTCTCCTGTGTATACATGTCGCGTAGCGGCGGCAAAACGTTCAATTCTCAATGCTCAATGTCGCTTGATGATGTTGGTTCAATGCTCCGCGCGCATTCGTTTTTCACAACAGCAATGGATTCGATTGTTGCTGCCGCGCTTGCAATTGGTTCTAGCCACAATTTGTTGCTTGGTTTTTGTCGTTTATCTATTTCACTTGCTAGCTACTGTTTTTCCTATGTGATCTGCTACTTTTTTCCAAATCGAATCCATGCAACGGTTGCCATATACAACACTTTATTTGTATTTATTTTATTTTTCTCTTTATTTCCTAGCTACAATTCTTTTATGTAATAGAATTGTAAAATAATTGAATAGCATTTAATTTTAGTTTTTTGTTTCTTTTGTTCGATTTTATTATTGCTTTGTCGTTGTCGTCGTCGTAAACTCTGTTAACCCTTTAGTCCCTGGCGTATTTTGAGTCAGGTTGGTTCACTGCAATTAGCGTTTCTCTTTTTTCGTGGACAACTGACTGTCTTCGCCTCTGCATAGTCGGTAGTTGTTAGCCGTCAAATGCTTAGCAAAGTTCATTGATTTTACAACATTTTTACGCGTTGGAATTTCTTAGAAATCGCTGCGGTTTCCATTGTTGGCAAACACAATTGGTAGGTAATTATTTAGCGAGCGTTTGGCAATAGCTTATTAAAGCGACTCACGTGCAATGTAATCAAAGAGCTCAATAATTTTTTTATGGCATTTGATGCAAGGTCCTATATAATTATTTTCCACACACCGAAGTCCAGCACATTTAAATGTACTCAAGTCGTTAGTTTTACAAAAAAGCGAATGAAAATAAATTCCAATAACTTACAGTCTCATAAAGCAGCTTTAAAAACACCTTGTGTGTGAAAGTCGAGCTTTCGAGTATGAAAGCGCTTCAAAACTTTTCCTCTTAGTCGAATTTATTGCTTGAAGAACATCTTGTATTTTATAAAATACAGCAAAAGCAGAGGGTAGCCGAATTTAAATGCAATTTTAAAAGACGTGTAACTGTTGGGCAGTCATGAAAATAGCCATATTAATTTTTGTTTATATATTTTCACGACTGTTTTATTTTTGGGAGCGCTTTTTCAACTTTTTTACAGAATATAGCCCATCAAACAAATTAGATAACTTAAAGCTTCCATGAAAGTTTTTGTGTTAACATCCTTTGACCATAGCTTTAAGCTTTTTTATATCATTTACATATTAAAGCATCATATTCTTATTTTGCCAAATACCGCAATATTTAAGTTAGTTAATTTTTTCGCATCACGAAAGCTTTTGTTCAGCTAATTCCACTCTTCTAGCTATTTAATGAAAAGCAAAGCATACAATTTATTTTTAGAGTAATTATATACATACATATGAGTTCAAGTTTCTTTTATTACTTATTTATCAAGGACTTCATGAATTTTATTATCACCAAACAACTTTACAAATTTTTTATGGACAAGGAATTACAGCTGTTTAATGAAATGGAGCTTTTTCAAAATTCCACAACTCGATTTAAGATTCAAATTATGTAAATCCATTTCAACGTGGTTTTCCAACTAAATTTTGTAAGTCTAACAATGAGGTTTTAAACTCGATCAGCATCTGGGCAATAAAACTCCGGGTAAATAAACTTGTGGATACACCATATAGACTCAAAGTTTAATTACTATAATTTCGAAATTTCCTATGAAAGCTTTTTAATGTAGTAAAACTTCTGATCTAAGAGCATTTGGGTGCCCCTTTACATAAATTTTTTTTTCCTTTATGTATTTTGTATAACCTCAAAATGTGTTATGAAAGCTTTGTAGGTCTGCATGATCAAACTTCCGATAAAAGAGCTTACATGAGATTTAAAGTTTTTTTCTAGCTGAATTTTTATTATTTAATAATAAATTGTAAAAGCTTTATGAGGTTATTGTATTGAGCTTTCGATATATAAGCTTTTTTAAGACCTGTTTGACTAAAATATATATGGATATAATTTTAGTGACAGAGTGAGCTTTTTGATTGGCATTTATCAATTTTTTGTATATGTATATCTATGTATGTATGTGAGCGAAACACTGAAGTTTCAGTACTTAAAACAAACTTTGTATACACTCGTAAATACTAATCAGCGCAACTTTTTAAGTTTCTTACACGCACACAAGGTGCTAAAGAAACTTGTACCTGTGCACGCGCTTACAAAGTTTCACACACTTACTTATTTTTATTTACAACAAACTTTGCCACAATTAAGAAGGAACAGCTGCAAATGTAACAAATTATTGCCAACAACACTAAGGTATAATAAAAAGTAATTTCATAGAAAATAAGAAAAAAAACCAAAAAGTGCAAATGAAACTAAAATAGAAAAAAACGGTTTTGTTCCAGGAAAAAGTTAAACAATGGTTTCAACGAAAGCACTAAAGTCACTAAAACCAACAACAAAAGCATAAAAAGCAAGCCACCAAACCACCCACTCCAGCTGGCCACTAGCGATGTAAACAATCGAAGGTCAAATCTAATTTTGTGGCAACGAAAAATGAAAAAGCGGCAGGTTGTTGAAGGGGTCAGAGAAATGGTTCTATTTTTGTGTACGATGGGTGTCGGCGATGCGCTGAAAATTTGTTAAACAAAAAAAAAAAAAGAACGCACAAAAACAAAAACAATTAACATAAAACTTTAATGAAGAAGGCAAAAGTCTCTGGGCAGTGGAAACAATGTCGAGCTTGTCGAGCTGTGGCTAGTTGTGGCAATGGAGCGTGTGCTAGTGTTATTTGTAGTAGAATTAAATTAAATAGCTGAATGGGAAAATTCGGACAAACCAGCAATAACAAAAACCACCACTACAACAATAATAACTAAATCCAGCAAAAGAAAACGAGCATAAATAAATAGACTTGGCTCCGGGCAGCGGCGAGCAGCTCTGGACACATACACGCACACACAGACACACACACACACGCATACATGACAGTGAAGAGTAAAAAAGGCAAACTTAAACCAAATAAATTTAATTAAATTTTGGCGTGAGTGCTTTTTACCTATTTACTTACTTTTTGAAGTTTTTAAAAGAGCATTCAGGGAGGGTTGGTAGGTAGCCTGCGCTAGTAGGTGCTTGTGCGTCCGAAGTTGACCTTTTTGCGTTGGACAGTTGGCTGGTCAAGCGAAATTCACTCACCATAGCGTATTTATGGCTACGCAGTGTATGTATGTGTGTTCTTGTTTTTAGCCTTGATGTAGACTCTTTAAGTTGATTTAATTTCATTTTGTTTGTGTTGTGTAAAAATCACCTGCTCTTTTTGCTGAAAATAATTTCCTTTTTTCCTTTGCGTGTATGTACATACGTGCGTGTGACGTTTTAAAAGCTATACATTATTTATTTAACTTTATTTATTTATTAGTCTTTTTTTCGGTGTGTGTGGGCGTGTGTGTGTTTATTTGCTAGCGCGCCTCTGTGTTTGGCTTTTTCTGTTTTCGAAGTTATTTGTAATTGAAAATAATGTATTGCTATAGGTAAATATGTATGTGCATAAAGGGCGCTCTTCTGATTGGTTATAAACAAAGGCGTGTTTCATGGCATTTATAAATACGAATAAATATGCGCTCATTTTTGTTTATTTTTTGGAGGTAGATTATGTACTTATGCGCACTGCTTTTGTTTGTTTAAAATGCAGGTTAAGTATTATTTTTCGAAAATTAATATATTTGAGGCCAAATTAAAGTTTAAATAAATATTTTGGAATGAAGCAATGTTTTCATCTAAATTTCTAAAACACAAAGCTTACCAGAGATCCCTCTCTTATAATGCATATACGAGTATATGTATGGTGTGAAAGCTCTCTCGGTTCGTCACTTTATTAAAATATATACTTAATTTCTTTTATATTTCCTTCAAAACCCTATATTGCACGAAAGTTCGACAAAGCTTTTAAAGCAAGCGCCGCGGCTTTCTTTTAACAAGCTCCAATCTAAATGCTAATTAGACATACAGGATAAATTAGAAAAGCTCGGCTTGCGTGACACTGAGATGATCAAAAATCATTAAAGCTTTTACATAAAATCGGAGCAAACGCATAGGTTTAAAGCTCACTTATGTAGTTCGTCACTGCACACAGGAATATAATACTCGCACGTTCCTTTCAAAAGCTTCTATTATCCGAAAACCTGCTAAAGTTCGTAAAAGCATCCTTAAGGAGTTAGTTTTCTACGAAGCTCGAAAGTTCAATGATTTATTCGCTACTTATTTGACATAGTAGATAATCGGCCCAGAATTTAACATGGCCCAAAAGATTTTTTTTCCTACTCCAAATAGAGCCAAAAATTCGGTGAAAGCTTACAGCGTTTGTACTGTTTTAAAAATACATGGTAATTCAATAAAAACTCATATCTTTCTATCAAAATCTTTTATTCCGCTATAGCTCACTTAGGCTCAAGGAAAGCTACCTTAAGGATTTAATTTTGAATATGCTCAACAATAAGCTATAGTATTTGTGAAAGAGGCATGCAGAGTGCCATTGAGGTTTAAGCAAGATCACTCGCTCAAAAATGCATATAAGTAGTTCCGAAAGCTTTTTATTAAACTTCTACATTTTTACGGAGTAACAAAGAGCAGATATCAAAGCCTTAAAAGTTTTATTTTCAAGCTTGCCTGAAGAAGGCATATTTAAACATATCGAAACATGTCCTGCAATTCACTTCCGAGTGAATTTCAACCACATTCACTTTGAATTCAAAGTGACTTTGGTTAAAAATTCACTAGGAAGTGGATTCGAAAACCTGCCTGTTTAGGTCAGTGTACATCAAAGACACTGTGTGCATGCAGGCTTTTTTCTATGCAAGCTAAAAAAACTCTGCCGCGAGCATGCTCTTCTAGGGATTTCACTGAGTGCAAGCATTAAAGCTGCATTTTGAGTATCTCTTTTTTTTAATGTTCTGAACTAAAAAGGTAAAACAGTGAGATATTTATGAATATATGTTCTTACGCTGCCGCCAAAAAGCTTTTATTTTTTTGTACAGCTGTACTTTCGCTATAATTTCTTTTTAAGCGAATAGAATAGCGTAACGGTAAAGAGAACAGTTAAGCAGATTAAAGCTATGGCTAAAAGAATGTACATATATGCAATTAAGCAGGTGAATACTAGGGAGAGTAGGTATAAAGCCAGTTTACAAAAATATTATTATGATACCTTTCTCGTTGCGCTTTTGCAAGAATTTACCTACTTAAAAACATACACATATATGTATGAACATATGTAAAGACTGTGACTGATGCCAGTACAAAGTTGTAAGTATATAAGCATATCCATACATAGGTATGTGTGTACATATGTAAGTAGTTGCGTTTGTGAAACAACCGGAAAAGCAGCCACCGCCGGAAAAAATGAGGCTGAGCTTGAGCTAGAGATTGCTGCTCGGAAAAGCGTGAATGGCTGTTAGCTTGCTTTTAACTTTGTGTGTGTGCACAGGATTATGTGGAATAGACGAGGGCTACGTATACGAAGAAGTGAGCGAGAAAAGATGCAAGTTGCAACGAAGGCAGCAGATTACCATTGCGTGAGTGGCAGGATGTGTGAAGCAGCAGGACTTGGGATAGTTTGAAGCAGCATAGCGCGCCTGACAGCATTTCAATCGAATTATGAGCGCACAAGTAGGCATAGATGCACGCACATTCAGCCTGATGAGGTGGCGCTTATACTAGCTAGCTTAAGGATACATACAGATACGAGTACATATATATGTTTCTTTCTGTGTGTGAGCGCGTTTTTGGTGCTTGGCTTATGCATTGCTCCTGCTGTTGTCGATGCTATTCGAGAATTGCTTGCACTCGTCTTTGTTGCACATGTTGTGACAGTCATTCATATTACCAATACATATCTACATATGTGTGTATATGTGCAGTGAAAGCCATACCAGAAATAGCACCCCACTTGAGCAAACTTTTCATGCCATCTATGATGGAACTTGAGCTGACAAACAAGTGAACGTACATACATATGTAAACGGCTGCATGGCGCTTCATAGAAGTATGTATAAGAAGGAAATTTGTATGCAACTGCAAGCGAGTACTACTAACTAGCACACATGCACACACTTGCCTTCATTAATGTGCACATAAGTGTGTATTCCTGAAAGGCTTTTCAGTTTGTTGCCATCAAAAGCGTTACGAGCAACAAAAACAAAGCTAAAGCAAGCGCATACACACTATATACATACATATGTACATGCATATTTACATACGCCCAGTTATTCATCTAGAAATCCATGCTTACATATTTGCACAACACATAAACGACAACGTTCATTCATTTAACGCAAAAAAAAAATCCAGTTATTCTGCAAAAACAATCTAAAATTCTATGAAAGCACACCTCTATTGCAGTTGCCATAAGCCAGCAACAAATGTATGTATGTAGGTACATACATATGTGTTTGTGTGTGTGGAAATGGTAAAAAAGTGACGCCAGCTTACTTACAGATTTTTGAGTTTAAATAAAAGCATTCATGTTGATATGTGTGCCACTTTTGGATGCGCCTGCACTAAATGCTGCCACTACTACTCTTAAGCACTTTAGTTTTAGTTATGTAGTTTTACAGTGCGTATCTTTTAATTTCTCATACAAATATGGCTTTTCATATAATTTTAAATTTAATTGTGAAGTGGGTGGGAGTTTTTATTTGGTAGAAGCATTTAGAAGTAAACTCCATGGCTTCTAACGAGAGAAATAGTATTTTCGTTAAATTTTTGGTAAAATCTTGCAACATTTTTCATGGTAGTGAAAAATTTCAGGGACCGTAACGGTTGTGATCTTTGTAATAAAAAGATATAGTAGACCAACAGTTAAAAATTGATTTCTATTTTTCTGATCATTCTATTATTTCTTCGATCAATTTTTGATCGTTATTTTAGATTTTTATTTTGTCGATCATATCGTCATACCTTTATTTTCAGCATTAAAAAAAGATTTAAATCAGTCATAAAACGAAATATTCACCTTAACGGCTAAAAATGATCGAAGAAATAAAAATCCAAAATAGCAAATAAATTTGAGCGAGAAAATAAAAAGCCAAAATTGATGACTATTCTTGATTGCAAAAATAAAAATCCAAATTCACCGGCTAATTTCGATGCCTGAAAAATTTGTCTAAAACTTTTTTATAAAAAAGTGCCTGAGCATCACAACTGGCCAATGATCTTGTAACCGCTTCACTAATATTTTAATTGTTTTAGCTCTCTTCAAGCTAAATATTTATGCTCCAAATGTAAAAGCTCCACTAAAAGAAAGCAAAAGCTTCTACTATTACCAAAAAAAATTAAAATTCTAACGCTTTCACACTTGAATATTTTTATACAAATATTTATATGCACATAATTCGTTTAAAGCTCTCTTTTCCATAACGAAAGCTTTTTCTAAGCTTTACTAATACATTACATTAGTTGCGTTTCCCAACTTTTCTGGGTTAAAACCTGTCAAATTTTCACAAAATTCCTGTAAATTCTTGCAACTTCTTGCGAGTTAGGGAACTCAACTATTTAGTATTCAGCGAGTTCCGAGCACTACACGTTTTTCATTCATAGGCAATCAGAGAAAGCTTTTAACCTTTGGAAATCATATAAAATATTTAGTAAGCTTTCAAAAGCTTTTTTACGGAATGGTAAAAAGTTTCTTTTTCGGGATGTGTTTTGGTCCTTACTGGTTAGACCTCTAAATATGAGAGCTCTGTAACTAAATTTTCTCGTACCTAATTCAATGAAAAAATGTGAAAGCTTGTGGAAGCTTTTTTTCTTGATGAAAGCTTTCTATTTTTCCTTACAGTGACCTAAATATAATTTAAAATATCCCTCTTATCTATGCAGAAACTTTCCTTTTTTTAAATGTGAAAAAACACATTTTTCACAGAACCATTTTTTCTTAACGGTGAGTTTTTTTTTAAAATAATTTGCCCGCCACCGCAGTTTTAGTAACCAAAACACAAACTCATTGCAAACTTCTACTTCACAATGCGTTTTAAAACGTGCAAGCAAATTAATTTTTGTGTTTGACCTATTCTGAAGCTTTTACTGTTATACTTTTTAAACAGGAAGTCCTTCACGGTGTATGCGGAACATTTGCGTATATCGTCTCTCAACAGTACTAATTGTGTGCTTTTGAAAAACTATGCAACTCACTAATTTTGTCGTTTTTTTAGAACTCACTAAAAAAGCTTTAAAGGCTATTCAAAGCTTAAGTTTTTAAATAAAAGAAGCCCTATGTAGCTACATACATGTGCAAACATTTACAGGCAACAAAAGTTTATAAGTGACTCGCATTCGCTTACGTTGCTCCCATTTATTTGCTTTTTGTAGGTTTTTGGCTTTAGAATTTCATAAAAATTTTACCAACTTATACTTTTTGCGTTTGCTTTTGTAAGCCACTTAGCTGTGCTTAAGCGTTAAATTAGTTTATTAGTGTGTTTTCAGGTCACTTGTGTTGTAAAAAAAAAAAAGTTAAAAGCCTAAAGTTATTCCAGTTGAGCTGAAAATGTGTATGTCCAATTAAAATGTCCTGTAAATAACAAGTTTTTTAATATACATACATATATAACACAATTTTTGCCATTTCACAAATTTTCAAAAAAAAAAAAAAATTGCTTCAAAAAATTAAAGAAAATGTATTAAATTAAATTTAAGCACAAAAAGTCACAAAAGTTAAAATGGCAACATTTTTAATTTCTGCCAGCAACACCAACGCCCTCACCTCTCCAATTCTCATTAGTTTTTTCCTCTTGTGTTCTTAAATTGGAACAACGCGAGGAACGCGCCTTTATTTATGTCAGCTTTTAGCAGTTGCTGCAACCACATATTTGCAACATAACAATTTACACACCACTTACCTCGTTGACTTGACTTGACTCGCTTGGCTCTGCGTATGTATGTATATATGTATGTATATGAGCGCGGTTGGTGCAACACTATCTCATTTGCATGTGCTGCGCAGCACATAAATTTCTGGAACGCGCCAAAGCGGTGGGGCTGCCTACTTAACACCTGACGCGTCACACAACAGCATGCAGCAGTATGTATTATGTGTCCATCTATGTACATATGTATGTATCTCTCTCTCTCTCTGTGTGTGTATGGTGAGCACAAGTAGCGATGTGACAGGGCGATGCGCCTGGTTGTATGCTTGGCTATTGCGCTGCCTTTACATGTCCTCTGCTGTCGAGTGCTTTATGCGCCTGTTTTTTTCCTCCTAACTTAAGTTTGCTGTTTTCCGTGTTTTAATTCATTTTTATGTCGTTCCTCTTTTTTTATTGCGGCTTGAAAGAGGTGTTGCAACATTAGCGACGGCAACACCAGTAACTAACCGCCGATAAAGTTTAAGTTTTATTTACTTTTTTTTAATAGCAAACGTCTGAAGCTCTTAAGTGTAGTTAACAGGAAGTAGTTGCTTAGCACATGGCGGGGAAAAGTATTTGAAAAATATGATTTCGCAAAACACATAAAAGAAAGAAATAAAAAGAAACGAAGCAGAATGGATCAGCATTCAGGTTGGCAAAGTTTACTAATGATTGTGCTCAACTTATTTTCTTAAAAAAAAATTTAAAATCAAAATTTTCCGAATTCTTGAAGTTTTCAATTTTTTTAGTTTAAACAACTAAAATAAAAAATTAAAATATTTTGAAACTTTTGCCTAAAGTAATCATTCTTACAAAACTAAAACTAAAACTCTTGGTAAAAACATGTTTCAATCAAAATTTAAAAAGTCCCTAAAATTAAAAACAACACGCTAAACATGCCATTTATAAAATTTTCTGCAAGTCTTAAATTTGCAAAACGTAACTATACAATTTTTGGCGAAATTTAATTTTTCACCAAATACTTTAAATTTCACACTAAAAACTTTGAAAATTTTCAAACTTTAATTTTAACATAATCTTAAAAAAATTGCCAAAATGTTAATAGTTCACTGGAAAAATTTTCACATTACAATTTTTTTTTAAACTTCATATTCGTGAAAATTTAATTTTGAAACTTGTGGCAAAAGTAATAATGTGTAAAATTTATTTTGACCAAAAAAGTCATTTAATTTAAAATGTTATCTTGAATTTTTGAAAAAAAAAGTTTCTAATTATTGAAAAAAATGGAACATGGGATTCATTGTTTTTTGGAAAAACTAAAATGTTAAAAAATTAAGTTTTCCAAATTTTGGATAAGCTTTTAATGCTTTAAAAATTTGATTTTTAAATTAAAAATTTCACAAAATTGTATGCAACAAAAATTGTGTACGATAAATATTAAAGTTAAATTGCAATTAAAATTTCTTATTTCTAAATTTGTCAATGCTTAATTAAATTCTTTAAGATGAATTTTAATTTTCTAGAAAAAACAGGAAACATTTTTTTAATTTTTAGCAAACATTCATTTAATTTAAAATTTGATCCAAAATTTTTGTAAAAAAAAGTTTAAAAATTTCAATTTTAATGCCCGGTTGCACAAATCAATTTTAGACTTATCAGCCTGTTAAAACTAAAAATTACTCAATTTCAAGATTTTCTAATAATTTAAAAAAATTAGAACATCTTGTTTATAGTATTTTCCGGCAAGAGGTAAAATGTTAAAAATTTAAATTTGTGAAATTTTGGATATGTTTTTAAGGCTTTAAAAATTAATCGTATTAAAAATTAACAAAAAAAAATTTATTAAAATTTACTATTTCTCAATTTGTTAGTATTTAATTGAATTTCTTTAGATAATTTTTTTCTTTTTCTATCTCTAAAACAAAAAAAAGGAAACAGTTTTTTAATTATATTTTTCGTTTCGAAATTTTTCTGAGAATTCCCTTTTTTCAAGAGATTTAAACCATGACAAAAAAGAATACAAATTTAGACTTTTTTACATATAAATACTTATTTTCCTTCTATGGAAATTGAAAAAATTCTTATTATTTTTTTTGAAGTGCTTCTAATGTTAAACAGTTATATGTATACAAAACCAACAATTTTAATATTCCCCTTTCTCTTCAAAATTCAGAGCGGTCAAGAAAATTTTCGCTTCTGGTTTGGATTTTCAACAATCCACAAATCTCCGCTGACCTTCTAAGAGTTCACGATAATTAAAGCTTTTTTTAGCTTTAGCACCATTCAATTTTTTCAGCACTTAAACTTTCCAATCAGGCGCCAGTCACTTTCAATCCGTCCTCGCTGCTTATTTACACCACTTTTGCCATTCAGAATTTCTATTCCACCATTCACACTTGTCCAGCTTTCATTTCCGCCTTCTGCCATTTCTGCCAGTGGCAGACATCTTCAGCACTTGAATAATTTTCAATAATCTAGATATCAACAGGGCTATTTATGCTGGCGAATATAAATTGCCAGCTGCTTTTCTGCACTCCGTACTGTTGGCTGCTTTGAGAAATATTGCCAATAGTTTTGCCTGCGCGAACTATTTTCCACCAAGGTTGGGAATAGGAGGGCACGCCAGCGAAAGAAAAAAGGAAGAAAGTGTTAGGAGTAACAAAAATGTATGGCCACCACTATAGACGACAAAATGCAGACACACGCTGTGCGCTGGCGGAAGTGAGTAGCGCCAGCTGACAGTGGCTAAAAATGGAAAATCGAGAAAAACAAAGGTACGATGCAGTAATGGGAAGGGTAAGTGTGGCAGAAAAACTGAAGAAAATAGTATAGAAAGGGGAAAAAAGCACTGACGAGGTCAGCATAACACCCAAGAAATTTACTACGGAAGCAACTGGCGTCTGACTGACTGAATGCCTCGCCGACTGAATGACATACATACTGACAGAGTGACGTTGGCGTTCGCGTTAGCGTTGGCGTGTTGCAAAGTAGCACTAGTGGCCAATAAAAATATAAACATCCGGCATTGGCCGCACGAACGCCAAAAAAAGCAACAATAAATATGGCGCACAGTAATATAACAACAACATCGCCAACAAAAGCAGAAAATATGCATTCCGCTAAGTGCTGACCAAAGCGTTGACAGCAGTGAGTAAAAATGGCAAAAAAATGCAATACAAAAAAAAAATAAAAATAGAGCAAAAATGGTGTAAAAATGATGCAAAAATACGGCAAGAAAAGCGAGAAAATAATGAACACAAAAAAATAATGCACATTTACAGCTTGTAGCGCCACCCGCAACACGTCACTCAGTCGCCGTGTGCCACACTCAGCACCGTCGCACTCATTCACTCTACATACTTCACTGCTTTCATTCATGCTTTGCATTCTTTTCGCAGCCTCGTTTATTTGTTTATTTTTGCATCCACTTTCATCGCAACCAACCACTCAGTTTCCTACTTATTCTGGTCACCTCACATTGCGTTCTTCTGCTGCAACTTGTTTATAGTGCGCGTGCAACTTGCAAATCTTTTCGTTTCTTCGATGTTGTTGCCTTTATTGTTGTTTGCATAACTTTTGTCTTGCTGTTGGCACCAACTTACACTGCCCTGCCGCTGATGGCTTGCATTGAAATATTAATGCTTGCCGTTGCCTTTGTTGCTGTTGCTGCGGCGGCTGTTGCTGTTGCTCGTCCGGCAACAAAAGCGCTTGCGTCACTTTCTTTCATGCATACGAAATGCAGCAGCTTTTTTGCCTCTTAACTCCGCCGTCACCTGCTTTCACCATCGGCCATTCGCTGGCGCTCGCTCGACTCACTGTTGAGCGTTTTATTGTTGTTAGGTCAGCCACTTTTAGTGTTGCTGACGCTTTCAGGCAAGCTGTTGGCAGTTTTGTAGCCACACCACAGTGAACACTTTGAGGGTTAACTCATTGGGGGCAGCTAAGAGGTACTACTTTGGTATAAGAATCACAAAATAGAGAGAAAAAAGTGGTGGCTACTATTTTATGCGGCAGGAATGGAGTTTTTTTTTTGGAATGGCTGTAGGGCTGCGATAGAAAAACGGGACACTTTTTAGAGTTTTTAGAGTGTACGTATCTACTTAGATGGCGAAGCTTTTCGATAAACTTGAAAGTAGTTGTACATATGAAATGTTGCATAGTTTAAAATTCTTAGCCAAAATAACTATTTAAACTTGTTTTCGCGCTTAACATCGCATTTTCAATGTTTTCTTATATAATTTGAATCCTAAATTGGCCGTCGCACGTACACGATGGTGAGTGGCGCTGTCATAAGATTTATCTGGTCAGCTGATACGTTAACGTAGGTTTACGTCGGTAAGTGTGAGCACTTTTAAAGCAACATAGGTGCCATGTAGTCCGTGTTGGGACGGGAAGCACCCAATTGTGCTGCACGATTGAGAGAATACAAAGGTTGCGCCGATCTCGGACCGCTATTCCTCTCTTAACGAATTTGACAGAATCGTTGTTTGCATGACGTCACACTGGTGCAACTTGTTTACGTTTTTCATGCAACATTTTTTCTTCTTCTTTCATTCTTGCGCACGTTTTGGCATTTCTCTCTCGCAATCGCACCAGTGTGACGTCACACAAAAGTTATTCTCAAAAATCCTCTCTGATCGGCGCAATCTTGTACTCTATCATTCTTGATTGTGCTGTGCCCAAATTGAATTCCCCCATAGCCGTCAATCTGCCTGATAATTTAACAGCACGGTTTTGCGCGATTAGGTCAAGGCGGGCAGCAGTTGGAGTGGATCTCAGCGCTCCCTTGATGTACAGTTCCGCGAGGCGCTGAACCTTCATTCCAACATACCAAAGTGCCATAGGGTAGGTGACAGACCCCAAGTGACTGCCAGCATTCTTTTACATGCCCTATATGGCATTACTAACCTTATTCACATTTTCTTCAACATTGATTGACATCCCGATGCTAGCTAACCTCGCGGGTCTCCGCACTCGGACCATATGTATATCTTCATAGCCCCGCTCGAGATGCCCAGTGATCAATGACTTTCAGGGCGATGTTCTCTACATTGTTGATAGTGTTCGGGGACTTCCCTGTCACTACACCTTGCCTCTGCATGTCCCAGCGTCGTTTCACTCCGTTTTTATTTTCCTGTGGGCTAAAAGGCCGATATCAGCTAAATGCGGACGATATCAGTAAACACTTGTCATTATATGAGCACTCTCACACATAAAGCGATAACCAAACCGACATCGGCCGTTTACGTCCGTCAGTACCGATAAATTCAAACATGTTTGTTTTTCTCGTCCGATGTCAGGTGAAAAGTACCAAAATGGACTGCGAAAAATTCACTTATTGGGTGCAAAACAAAAAAATGACCTGTCGCTTAATCGGCCGCCTAGAAGTATGCAACATTGTATGCTTGAGTGTACAGTGCTGGTCAATTATTATTTCATTCGTCCACTTAATGTCCACTTGATGTCTGCACTTCTCAAATATGGAATAGTTTGTAGTGCATGTCCAAATCATACCTACTTACATATTCCTTATAACTGTTGGATAGTCCTTAACCCCTTCGACCGTAGAAATCTACAAGTAAAAAAAAATATGGTCTGTATTATAGATTTTGTTTTAAATACGAAAAAAACTCAATTTCTCTTTAAAATTTATTTGCTCATAATTTTTGGACCTCTTTTCCAAATCTTCTTGAGCTATACTTGTTCTCAGTTCACACTTCTAATTACCTAAGAAGCATCAAATACTTGTTGACCTGTGTTGACCTGTTCTAATTAAATAGATTTTTTCTTCAAAATTTAAGTACTGTTACACATTTACGAGTTTATATTGTTGAAGTAATTTCTTTCATTCATTCACTTCTTTCAACCTTTCACTTAGCTGCCCTTTTACTAAAACAAAAAAATACTACTAATTATGTCTAATGACCTCACCTTAGAATTTTGTTCATTACGTAAACCATTATTAGCTTACTTTGCAAAATATATAGTTCAAGGAGCTACTTTCTAATTCTTTCGTTTAGAAATATTGTAGAAAAAATAATAATTAGCGCACCATGCGAAAATTAAGTTGAACTCTTTGAACTTTTGAGTGAATGTTAAGAGCACATGTGTAAGCTAATTTATGTAGAGGCAATTGTAAATATGCATTGGTATATGTATTCAGTTTTTTTTTCAGGAAAAAAAATATCACAGAGTAGCATTGAACTAGTTCCATATTAAAAATATTTACTAAGTAAAAGGTGTGTTATTGAATACCTAAATACGCAGATAGGTTTATTAGGGTGCATCACAAAAGTATACAAAATAATCGGTGCCGCATTTTCCCTGTATAATTATTAGGGTGCCTCAGCAAATAAGTAGTGGTATTCTACCGGCATTATAAAATCTATTAAATTTTAAGGATTTCGACAAAATATTTCGGAGAAAAATTAAGATTTGCGTGAGTTGAACCAATTTGAAAATATCTTCAAACAAAAACAAATAAAATTGGTTTTCCAAAAAATCATCATAGATCTTAGAAAAATTTAAGCTTTAAAGGTCTGCATGAGAAGTTTAAAAATTTTATAAACGGAATCAAAATATTGACATTTTCGATGTTACAATCGTATTTGCGAAATCCTAATATTTTGGCGGAATTTTTAAAATACAATAATTTTATAATTGCGGTAAAAAAAACCAAAATCTGTTTTTGGTGAAGCACCCTAATGTACATACATACATTAAAAGAACAAACCTTGTCTGCGTTGCTTATTATGACGGTGCCGGCATATATATATACTTTACGTTTTTTCTGTAGAGCTACAAAAATTAAATAATACTTTATATGTGTTTACACCTACTTACAAATGCATACTATGTGTGTATGTACCCATGTACATTGACATTTGCATTTTAAATTTCCACTAAGTAGGCAGTTGAAGTTAAGTCACACTCAGTTAAGCCCCGCTGTGGCAACGCCTTTGTATTTTTTATCTTTCGTTCAGTTTACATTTTCTTGTTACAATTTGTATCTTTTCCGCCTTCTTTCAGTTTTTTTTTTAAATCATTTTTTATGCTATTTTTCCTTCTTTTCAATTTTTTTCTTATAAGTTTGCTCGTCGCTGCCAACCTTCACCTCAAAATTAGAATCCACTTAATGTATACTTTTCGCGGGCTATTGAATTTTTCAATACAAAATAAAGCAAATAAAAGTCAGATTTCAAAATCCGTTTTTCTGTCACACAGCCTAACAAAAATGAAAACTACTTAAGTGCATAAATACCAGCTCAGTGGCAAAGTAGCCAAAAAATTTAAATAGACTTGTAAGCCTTACCTTAAAAGCGCAAAGCGGCAGACTTTGTTGTTGTTTTTTTTTTGATTTTTTTTATTGATTTTTTCGCTTCTCTAGCGCACCCATAAAAAAATTCGGCTCAGCTTCGTTTTTTACGATTTTTTGTAAGTTGATTTTGTTTTACTCTTTTCTAGCTAAGTATTTTTGTAGTTTTTCAGCCATTTTCCATTTTTTTATTTTTTGTTTGCTCCTTTGCATAGCTCATAAATTTTGTATTAAACTTTGGAAATTTGACAGTTGATTAACGCCCTTCATTAGTTCCACTTCCAAAGCAGTGGCTAGCCCATGCTATGCGATTTCATACTACGCTTTTACCCGTACGTGGCTCCAAGTCGCTTACAGTTCATTTGCCTTCTTGGCGCTTGTTGTTTGCTTGGCATTTGCTGGGCTGATTGGCTGGGGCGTTAACGCTGTGGCGCATAGTTCGAACATATGTACATATGTATGTATGTACATGCAGCACAAGAGTACTTGTATGTAATGAAGCCAATGTGTGCTTTAGCTACCTGTGCGTGTCTTCTTTGCTCCATTTCTCGCCCGCTCAGCAGCGGCAGCTCCAATTTGTTGAGGGATTTTTTCAATTTGTTTAAATTTTTCTAGGAATTTTAAGCAGCAATTTTTTATTGGATTTAAGTCAACAGCTCCGGCTTTGTAATCAACGCCCTGCACATAATATTTTTTTTTTCTCTTAAAATTATACAGATTTGACAAAAGTGCATAGCGTAATCGTAGCTTATAAAAAAAAAATTAAACTTTTAATTCCACCTAAAGAAAACAAAAACTGAAAAATATAAAACATTTTTTCACAACAATGAAATTAAAAAAAAAAAACGAAAAAAGTATATAACCCCAATTATTTAAAAATTTATATAAAATATCTGCTTCACAATAATCGTATCCAGTGACCTCAATAAATCTATTTATATCAGCATACGTTCAACTACATTTAAAATTCGCTGCAACTAATTTATTTATTAATTATTTCGCTCTTTCATTTATTCAATTTTTTCTTATTATTTTTTTCGTTTTTTTCCAGCTAATTTTGGCCATTTTTGTCATTACTAATTTAACTAGCTAGTTAGTTTCACACGCTCATAAATCTCACTTAACTGTCATTATTTAGATTTTTTCGCTAAGCCGTCATTATTATTATTGTTTTTTTTCTTCTTTTTTTGTAATAGCGTCACTTAGCGGCAACATTTTAGTTGCTGTTATTTGCTTAACTACTTTGTCTGCATAAAATTTTGCGTGGGACAGTTTTTTATGAATAAAGGCACACACTTAAACACTCAAACGCATAGTAGATATGTATGTATGTTTATATGTAATCTGGCAAATTAGCATTTTTTTTTTAAATATTTTTTCAATTTATTTCCGTCAAAAGCTAAACACCGGTAATATATGCAACTAAATACCGCTTTAAAATGACACTAACGACTTCTTTAAATTGCTTATTATTAGCTTATTTTATTTATTTTGATTATATGCTTTAGTTTTCGTTTATTTATTCATACATTTAAATACTCGGCAGATTAAGAAGACAAATGCACATTTTTTGTATATATTTTTTTTTAATTTTACAATTTTCGATTTTTGCACTTTGCCCTGTCAAATAATAGCGTAGGCGCGGCGCTGTGGCATTTAATTGAAAAACCATTATAGTTATTCATGTATTCATATGCGTTGGTATGTTGTACATATATATATATATATATGCATGTTTGAATTTGTGCCATTCGTCTGCTGAGTGGTTGACAAGTTAAAAACTTTTTGAATTTATGCGACCAGTAATTTTGTAATCATAATTAAGTGTATTTTAAAAATTATTTTCGATATTTTGAAAGGTCGAATTGGTTATGATTAGTATGTGGAAAAATATATGTACGTGGGAGACTAGGCAGCAGTATGTCATATAACTTAGTAGTAGTTATTTACATAAGATATCTGAAGCGACTTTGACAAAAAAAGACATATTGACAAAAAAGGTCTCAAAAAATGTATCTACGGAAAATTCCTACAGCCAGTTTCGCGAAAGCAATTTGAGTGAAAAATGATTTTAATTTTTTGAATTTTATATGGAAATTGACAGAAAATAAAAAATCACTTTCAATTTAAATTGCTGTTGCTACATATTTCGAAATACATTTGAGCTTTTGTGAAACAATTTTTCTTTTTTTTGCGGTTTTTAAAATGTGTTGGAGCTTTTTTAAATTTCATTTAGGTTTTTAGAATACTTTTGACCTTTTCTAAAACTATATACTCTGCGCTTTCTGAAATACTTTTGATTTTTCTGAAATTAATTTACGCTTTTCTGAAACATATTTACGCTTTCTGCAGTTCCTTGTTATTTTATAAAAAAACATGTGAGCTTTTCGCAAATGTATTTAATATTTCTAAAATATATTTGAGCTTTTTAGAAACTCATTCGGGATTCCTAAAATACATTCGAGCTTTTCTGAACAATGTTGTGCTTTTTACAAGCCTTTATTAAGTTTCACCTGTGTGTAATCAAATCATGCAATCAATTAATCATCAACTTCGCGATGAGCTTTAATACTTTAAACTTCAATCTTAGCGCAGAAACCCATGGCAATGCAATAATATAACGAGATATTTGGAACACTCGCAATTATGGGGTCCAAAACCATGTTTGCCGTTAGGTGTTACTGAAGTCACTCTTTCTTTTTTTTACTTACCACTAATAAAAGCTTGTCTTAAAATATTTCATTTTAAATTACTTGTTTGAGCATCTTGAA
Organism: Rhagoletis zephyria; assembly: GCF_001687245.7. Lineage (NCBI taxonomy): Eukaryota > Metazoa > Arthropoda > Insecta > Diptera > Tephritidae > Rhagoletis > Rhagoletis zephyria. The sequence continues at coordinate 227,429 of NW_016157137.1, read as the reverse complement.
ATGTTGAAATGAATATAAGCTCTACAGAAATACGTTTAAGCCATTTTGAAACTACATAGTTTGAGTTTCTTGAGTCGCTATTTAGCCTTTCTAAAATACTTTTGGGCTTTTCTGTAGTATAGGTAGTTTCATTTGAGTCTTTCGGAAAAACTTTTAGGGTTTTCTGAATCTCATTTACAGATTTACATCTGCGCTTTCTCGAAATTCTTTTGAGCTTTTCACTATTCGGTTATTCTGAAAACAGTTGAGCCTTTTGAAATTTGTTTAGTTTATTTTTTTGTATAAGGATCACAACACTTCTGTTAAACCTAAAGCCCCTAAAAACTCACGATGAGCGGTAGGTGATAGAGAGTGAATGTGCTCTAAGCATGGTTCCATTAATCCCGTCTTTAGCCGAGTCTGAGAAGCAGCAAATAACTGGTTTGGGTGGATTACCCTAGAGCGTCCCATAAAAAGCCTGCGAGGACTTCCAATGCCCCTTTTGTAGTTTGTAATTGTTTAACGAAATTGTTTAAACAAAATGTCCCATGTAAGCACTTTTCCAATGCTATTCTTTCATTGTTCTCCTTTCGTTTCTGAGCTCTTTTTAGATCATATTTGAACCTAAAATGTGAAAAGACTCCGTGACTTGTCTAATCGTTATGTCGTTTCCCTCTCTTACCCTATGAACTAGTGCCTGGTAATAACTGGATGTAATTTTAATTATTAAAGGAGTAAATTTTCTCTAGGCACTCTAGGAAGGCTAGCTATTGTGTGACTATGAACGGTGAAAGAGCCCTGGGTGCGGATTGACTATTCTCTCACAGTGATGGTGCCTACTCAGGTTTACTTTTCCATTGCCGGAGACGTCTTACCATACAGAATGGAGACGCAGTTAACAAATTGTATTTTTCTCTCATCTAAGTACATCGAATTTCTGTGCTGCCGAGTAAGCTTATGAGATAATCTTACTAAGTAATAGTACCTATTTTTTGGGCCTCTTTAATATATCAAGAAACTGTTTAACTACAAAAAAATCAAGAAATGAGCTCAAATAAATTCATGCTAATGCTCAGCAGGCTTATGTGCATAAACTTCTTGGCAGTAAGACCCCAAGTAGCGCAAAATTAATTTGGCGAGCATATCAATTACCTTTCTAATGGGCTCAACTAAACTCAGTTAGACAAATACATACATATGTACATTTGGATAGTATCATCTACCGTATCACCAACAAACTTGTACGCACAATCATGAGCATCATTATTGGCCTAATAAACAGGTGGAGAGCAAAAGTTATTATTCTACAATTTCTAACTAAAAATAGAAAGACAAATTGCTAAACAAATTAGACTCAATTAGTAAATTAGTAATGCAAAACATTCAAATTTCCAAATTAATGGAAATATTTTTTAAACAAACGCTACCCAAAATAACACTGCCAGGCTAAAATTAAACCAAAGAAAATCCATACAAGTATTAAATTACGTCCAGAGGGAAATTTAAATGCTAGACCACAACCAAAATCCTTATTAAAATTAACAAAAACCAACTTAGCAAACCAGCGTGCCTTTAAATATAGTATACACAGCATTGTATTTTTAGAGGCGGAACAAAATATAAATTTCAAGATATCAATCACGCACATCAGCTATAATGCATACTCGCAGGCACACAAGCACACCAACATAGATGCATGTATGTTTGTATGTGCATTAGGGTGGTCCATAAATCCGTGTGTAAAAAAAATTATGTCCGAATTTTATTGCTCTCACTCTATAAGATTGTTCTATATCGACAACAATTATACCCCTGTTTTTTTTTTATTTTGAAATAAAAAAATATTTAGAGATCAAAGTGAAACAAAAATAAGCTTTTAAAAAAACTTAGGGTACATATGTATATTTATATCAGGTGTGATGCCTGTTGGCCATACGACAATGCCCCTTACTAAATTTTACTAGATTAATTCGTGTTATCGAGAACAAAAAAATTTCATGAACCAAAAATCTGAGTTTAGCGGACAAATATTTTTTTCTCCAAATTTTGAAAATGCATTTTCTTTGGCCTATTGTTGCTTTATGCTATTTTTAACTAATATAGGCCAACAAACGATTAATTTTCTAAATTTGGAGATCATGAAAACTTTTTTTTGAGAACACGAGTTTATCTAGTAAATCTGAGTACAAGGCATTGTTCGAATGGCGAACAACTATCAAACCTGATATATGCGCACTCAAGGTACTTCTTTTTTGGTCCACAGTAGGGATGTTACGATACAAGTAAATACAAGTAGGCACTCGATACTTTCATCTTGAAACCAAGTACTTTTGGCATCGATACTTTTACCAAATACAATAAGTAGGTATCGGATAAAAGTACTTGGTATCGGCAAAAAGTACTCATACATAAACTCCCATCGCTTGTAAGGCAAAAGTACGAATGCCAAAATATACGGTAGAGCAATAAGTGAGAGCACAATATTCGATCAACTCAAAGCCATTTGAGCAACAGAGCAAACAAAATTTACCGTTGCTATTGTGGTTTGCTATACCTCATTTCATTTGAATTTCATTATCTTGGTGGCGTTGCTTCAACTGAAAGTTAAGCTTGTAGAAACAGTCCGCAGAAAAACTAATTTAGTACGTATTAACCAAAGTATTTTACATACAACATATTTGTGAAATGGCGCCATCCTCCGAAGTGTGGAGATATTTCACAAAATCTAACTCCTCAGAAGCTTCATGTAAAATGTGCCTAAAGAAGGTCAGATTTTGTGGAAACACATCAAACTTACACAAGCACATGAAAGTGCATGAAATAAATACAGTATATGTATTCACTTGGTACATGAAAAATACCAAAAAGCCTTAATAAACAAATCTTTAATACAAATGTATTTGTCTTTTTATTATTTGTTTGCTTGACGATTGTTAAATCGTTTGGATAGAGAGACATCATTTTGGACATGTTTTAATTGGATCTTCATGGTCAACCTAAAATTTTGGAGTAAAACTAGCAAGCTAGCTGCCGGAAAATGAGTAAAGAAAAGTACATACTCGATACTTTTTGGTTGGTATCGGCTTGGTATCGATGCCTTTTCAGAAAAATACTTCCAAGTATAAGTATCGATACTAAAGGTTATTTTCACATCCCTAGTCCACAGTGTTTTATATGCGGAAAAACAATGTTTCGTAGAAATGGGATTTTTCTATCGGAAAACTTGTTTCTCTTCGAATAATAATACCAAATTGTTTATTTTACCATTTTCTTATACTAACAATTTTTTATGGGTCCCTACTCAATCGCATTTTTTTGGGGTTTTTGCCGCCAATAAAAAAGTTATTATCAAAAAATGGTTTAATAAACCATAGGGTATTATTATTGTAAGTCACCTGAAGAAAGGCAGAGCTTTCTGACAGAAAAATATTGATTTTCAAGAACTGTTTACCATTTCTACGAAACATAGTTTTTATTCCATATAAAATACCTCTAAATATATTTTGATTTCACAATAAAAAAAACAGGGGTACATTTTTTGTGATATAGAACAATCCTAGGGGTGAGAGCATTAAAATTTCGACTTTACTTATTTCGGACTACCCTAACGTACATAGGCGCCTTGACTTGCAGGTTCTCACTTACAGGCACATTTCACTTGCCGGCCCGCTGCTCATTTACGCATTTTCTATGCTTTCTTCTTCTTCGCATTGATTTTCTTAAATCTCTCCTGCTAACGTTAATTCTCGCTACAGCATTTCGTTCTGTCTTTTATGTAGATATGTATGTCTCTATCTTAATTTGCTTTGACTGCGAGGCGTGGCTTGTAATTTGATATAACAATATTTTTTGTTGGCCTTTTGGAAAGTCATGAACGCGCCAGCAATAATTTTTAGCTGCTAAATACAGAAAGTATATATTTAGTTATGAAAGCATGTGTATGGGCATGAAAAAGTATATAATTACAGCAATTTCCACTGCATTTATGGCGTGTGAAGAAGATTCTTGCTTTTTATTATTAGTGACTTTATTGGCTGCATATGATAACTACTCTTGCACGTGTGTGTGTGTATGTGTGCTGCAACTTTCATTGAAAATTAAAAGTTTAAAAACAATTTTAGATGCGCTTCTCCGATAGCAAAGCTAAATTATAAATTTTCAATGGACATTTTTTTTTTTTGTTCAAAAATCAATACTTTGAATATAAAATGCTTTGGCTATAATTTTCGTAGTTATAAAATAATGGCAAATAAAATAGTAAATTACCTACGTAAAATTCATTTGAAATTTGTTATGCGAAAGCTGATACGTGTAGGTAGGTCTTTTGTTTCACCAATAAAACTAACATTTAATGATGGCATCATTTTCATCGCTTTCCAATCGTTGATGGGTATTTGTCGTAGAGATAAGTTAAGGCATAGCATTTTTTTTTATCAGAAGTTGGTTATTGAATATTTCTGTTACAAATGCTGTATTTTTTGTATTTGTTGCGCATAAAAAGTTTGTTGGCGTTGGTATGTCAATTATAAATGCATATTAAATAGGCACCTGTTTTGGGGAGAGAGCCGCTATAACAGCTTTATACTTTTGTAATTTATTTATTTATCCACAAAAAATATGTATTGATTTTCGGATTTTTTGCGTTCATATTTCTCGTGAGCGACTTAATTGAATGGCTTCCACTGCTTCCTGTATTCTGGTAAAATTCGATTCCTAATAATTTCGAAAATGTCTGACTTACCAAAAAGGCTAATGTATATATCCTCCGAGTAAGATAATCTTCCTTGATGCTACCCAGCCTTTCAACGGTTCCTTAATTTCAGATAACTAAATTCCTACCTTTATTTTGTGAACGTCGTGAAAATCTGCAAAGTTTGCAGTAAATTTTCAACTTTTTATTCAGATTTTTAGAATTTCTTGAGTATGCAGTTTAATAGGAGCTCCAAAAGTATCGCATTTATTACCATTTTGACCAATTGACAGCACAGAATTAAAGACTACTTAAGCGAACAAAATCTTAAAACAACAATGAATAGCTGTTTCCGAAAAAAAATCAAGACGCCCTGACCCACTGTCAACTAGCCTAAACCCGTAGGCTTTAAGCTTTGCACGTCAGTGTCTGCCAAAAGTCTACTAATAAATAATTTTTGTGTGTACATTAAATATAAGCTATTATTACGCATCTATCCAGAGTTGAGTAATCACTTATGAGATCGCCCTTGCCGCTTATGACAACACAATAGCACAAAATGTAAGTAATACATCAACTCAACTAAATAAAAAGCAACTGTCAACAGCGATTGATATCACAAATGGTAATAGTTGTCATACGATGATGATTGCCATAGCCAAAGCAAGTAAATAGCTGGCGGGTTTACATACATGTATACATAAAAATAAGAAAAATTAAGTATTACATTATGGGGAAGAAAAAAAAAACAATCTAAAAGCCGACCAACTGTCTGACTGTCAGCATTAATGAATGAATGAGAGACTTTTTCGCCCTGCGCGTTGTAGTTGTGGTTTTTGGAGAATGTCAATGCCGCGCCGGCAGACAAACTTTGTACGAAAGTCACTTTTAATTACCGCCACAACAAAGAATAAGTGCGGGCAGCCGAGCGAAAGTACCTATGCCCTACATGTATTTACAAAAATAAGTTGTCAATAAATGGTGACAAACAATGGCGATTGCCGGCAAATAATGGTATTAACGATTATACATATATAGTTGAGACTACAGAGTGACGTACAGCGTGTGGCAGAAAATCTTCCACCGGTTCGATAAAACATCACTGACTTGCGGTTGGTGAAAAGTGAGACATAAAGTCGACACCGCGTCTCGCCTGACGCAAAGCTATTTAAGTAATGCAGGCTAGTGGCGCGCAGTAAACGGTAGCCCCGTTTGCCAACCCTTATGAATATTTCATTACGAAATATTGTATACTCATTATTGGTGTTAATCAATTTGATTTTACGCATGAAATTAAAATGAGCGATAATAGCATTTTGTTTATTTCATTGAAAGCAAAAGTTTTACTCTCTAAATCAGCAATCAGTGTTAAGGGTTAAGGATTCATAGTGACAGCTCAAAAGCGCATCAATCAATTAATCAGCATTGTTTAATGGGGGCAAAGTTGGACTAATGCATACATGCAGCAGTTTTGGGAAGTGAGAAAAAAATGGCACAAATGTAATAATAATGATCGAGCGCAAGTATTAAAAGTAGAAGAAAAAAAAAAGGCGCTGGCGATTGTACTCTTAGGCGAAACTGCTGTCAGTAGTTCTAACTGCAGCTGGCCTCCCCAGTGTCGAAAATTTGCCAGTTAAATGTAGTACAGCTGTGAGTTACTTTGTCCCTAGTGGAGAAAGAGGTACATCAAAGCAAGTAGTTCATCATTTTTCAAGTGACATTTCCGCCACACAAAATCGCCGCTAGACCCACTAGAAAAAAATGATAATCTGATAGGCTATACAAATTTTAACAAAGCAAAAGCTGCTGCACACACCAGAAGTGTCAGAGCTCCCATTGGGATATGGGTTACGCAGCCTAAAATATATTCGTTTGTTAACAAAAGGAATTTCGTCACATGTGGCTCTTTACTCATTTTCAAGCAGATATACAAACAAATGCTGAGGCCATTGAATGCAACCCCTGCTGCTGCGACAGACTGTACATATGTATGAACATACATACATACTATACGCGAAGAAAAAATGATGAATGACATTTTAGTTACATCAAATGGTTGTCATCTGTCTGCCTGTCTCGAAGACTATCGTTGACGTTTACTAGAACAACTGTCACAGTGCAATGATACTGTACAGACACGCTCTGAGCTGAATGAAGAACTCGGTGACGTTGGCTAGTGATGCCTAATTTAAAACTCGTGTAGGTTGCTAATGAAATGCATAAGTCAAAAATGCTGGTGAGCTGTAAAAGGGAGGGGACGAGAGAAACAAGAATTTGAAAGTGAATTATGAAGATTTTAAAACGAAACTTCGAAAATCTGGAAAGGGAAGTTAAGTAGGTAATCTGATAAAGAAAAGCTTTTCAAATTGCAAGTCAAAATACGCGTTCGATTTCTACTAGGGCAGGTTGTAAAACCCTTGCGGGTAGATCTTTTAAGGCACGAATTATTTTGGGCTAAGAGAGAAGGGAGTTGGACGCTATGCTTACTTTTTCAGGATTATTGTGTGCAAAAGGGAATGAAGTCGAAATAAAAACCAGAAACCATTGGAATCTGATTTTTCGGAACAAGGCAGATTTTGAATGCTTTGAATTAGCACAGAAGAGAAATGACTGGCGTGTTGTTTTGGACTCGACCAAAATCGCTTAGGCGGTTACAGCGTCAATAAAGAAGGAGAAGAATTTCAAATATTGTATTTTCAAAGAGTGGCGAGTTTTAAAATTACTTAAATTTTTAGATTTTTTAAGTTTAAGTACAGTGCGACTTAAAGTTCAAGTTTTTTTTTGCAATGGTGAATTTGACTTAAGTTATATTTTCAATTATGATCAATTAAATTTTTCTGCGTGTAACTACGGCAATTTTTTATATTAGTTACCGTTTCGCTGTGATGATTTGTTGGCTGTGGTGAATTTCAAATGTGGCGAATTTTTGGGGTGATGAGTTTATTATTTTTGTAAAATGGTGTCTGTCCATCATTTTTATAACATTACATTTTTGTTGTAATGAAGTTTTTACTAAAGTGACTTTTTTATTGTTTAATAGTATAGTATTATAGAAATTGGGCTTATTTTGTTGATTAAAACTGGTGCTTCTGTTTAAAAAAAATTAAAAAAAAACGATTTTCAAAAGTAGGAGAAGCTGCTTTGAAAACCTAACTCTACATATTTCCTACGTAGTTTCTTCTTTTACCAATAAATGCTCCGAAATAAAACGACGAACACAGATCCAAACCTAGTAAACAAAAAAAACTTGTAAAGCATAAATTAAAGATCTCAAGTTGTTGAAGTTCAATTAATTAGCTTTACTTGCGCCCTATTTCCATAGCAAACTCTTAGGACTTGCTCGTGCAACTTCATCTCCAGCCACTCGTCTACCCAGGCTCATTCTACTGTGGAAAAAATTTAGCATAGTTAGAAAAGTTAAAAAAAAAGTTGCCTCACAGGCACAATATGTTGACTTTTTTCAACAACTCCCCTTAAAACAAATATTTGTTCCTCTTAAGTTTCGTTTCATTTGGTCTCATTTTATTTGAATTCAATTCATTTCGTTTCATTCAATTACGTCTCGTTTCACTCCACTTGATTTCATTCCAGTACATTCCATTTAATTGTTTTCTTTTTGTTTTTATATCAATTTCTTTTATTTTTCTTTTTATTTCCTTTCTATATTTTACGTTTATTCACCTGCCTACGTCCCCGTCATAGTCTGGCCTGCTACCTTCCTTCCTTCCTTCCTTCTCACATCCTTTCATCCGTCTTAGTTCACTTGCCTGCACTTCCTTTCCGTCCGTTTCTTTCTTCGCAAACATTTCTCTCTCTTAAATTGCCGCCAGCGAAACAATGAATACAACAACCACAACGGCAACAACAACAATAAAATGCATAGCTCCTAGCTTCTTCATGCATATGAGACTAGGCCAGTAAGTGCATTCCTTTTTCCTATGTACATACATATATGCCAATCTTCTATTCTATTCCTTTGTTTTGCATATTATTTATGTACATAAATATTTTTCTGCTTTTACAACCTGCTGTTGCTGACATTTTTCTTTTGGCTCAGTGCAACATCTATCATGTATATAACGGCATTTTTATTGTTCCACTGTCCTCCAATATAAAATGTAATTGTTGTTGTGAGTGAGCGGGTTGAAGTAGTAAATTGGCTGGTTACCCAGTTTGTTGGTTAGTTACTTGCTGCTGCTCCACTGTCCTTTCACACAACTACATAGCGAGCAATATAAAATATTTATCTACTCGCTAGGTGCTCTCGAGTACACGGAGAAGGCTCTTGACTTTGCTATTTAGTAGTTACTCATGTATGTACATATGTATATGTATTTGTATGACAGCATTCTTGATTTTATTAGTTGGTATGTACTACAAACATACATACTACATACTTTTATTGTTGAGGTCGTTGCTTTGAGTGATGCTACTCGGCCAGCTGTTGGTGTCTTCAAAAGAACGTAGTGGCGGAGGGGGCGTGCTTGTTGTAAATTGGCTTTTGTGCTGCATTTTATGTAAAATGATGCAAGCTTGTAGCTTCATACTTAAGTACAGTTTGAAAGAGTTGAGATACATTTGTTGAATTGTGTGTGGTGATGTCAATTGCTTTGTTACAATCAAATAGCTGCAAGGATGTGGCAAAGTAAATACCTTATTAAATTTGTATATGTGGAGATACCTCAGTGGCTTGAATGCCTCAAGAAACTCACTTTGAAACATTCCACATAAACAAGTTAGCCAACTTTCAGCGAATTTAAGTCACTTAAATGCAAAAAAAAAAAAATATAAATTCGTTAAGCTTAAATTTATTAAAATCGCACTAAAGAGCTAAGCTTTATCATAAAAGCGAAAATGTTCAACTAAAAATAACAAAAGCCCAAGTAAATTGATTTACTGAGAATTGCGCAATTAATGAGCTCAGTGTCTTTTCCTCGTTTATCGCTCTATGGCTCCACAGCTGCTTTAAGACGTGTTCATACACAAATATTCTTCGTTTTTTTTTTCGTACTCACTCCCTCATTTTCTCTTCTGCATATTTATTTAAAAAAATACAAAATCATAACAATGCCAAGCGAATGTTTCTAAGATAATAACAAGACAATGAAGGACGAAATTCCGTTAAAAAATAATTCATATTGTCTTATTAAGCGGACGGTTTGGCACAAAAATCAATAGTAATTTTTAGCGGATTACCGTGAGATCTACAACAGACAAGTACTATAACAAAGCAATAAATAAATTGTGTTTAATAAGACAAAATGAGCGTAAGCAGAATTCATGTTAGCGGCCGCTATGGTGTAGTTGTAAGCAGTGCGCGCTTCCACTCCGCAGTGCCTGGGTTCAAGACCCGGTCAAAGCAACATCGCAGGCAGTGGCAAACCTCCGAGAGTGTATTTCTGCCATGAAAAACAGCTTCTCATAAAAATACAATCGCCTTTCCCACAGGTGAAATTCTATATCCGTCCTTCCTTGCATCGTCTAAAACAGTCATTATGAAAACATATTCGGCGGGAGGAATGTCTTTAAGCTATCTAAATATTTTACATGAATGCGCTTATTAGATAGAGCTTCTAACTTCTGATGACCTTTAGTAACAATAATTTGCAAACCTGGATGGGTGGAAACAGATTCGCCTACCCGGTTAGAGATTCGCAGTACCCGGTAAAGACAAACGATACAACGTTGCGCGCCCTGATTTCGAGTAGCCTCAGTTAAAAACTGGGCTACTTAGGGCCTCCAGCGAAGCTGAGGATCTGCACTGGAGCGCGTCAGAGCCATTTCCGCAAGACAAGACCTTTGAGGAATTGAAGCAGACAGCAACCATTTCTGAACGTATTTAGGTATATCTAGTCTTGGTATTGCACAGGCTCTTTCTGTAGTAGAACCTTTCACCAGTCGGCGCCTTCACGAAGGGTTCAGTGAAGGAATCTAAAACAAACAAAAAACAAATTAATAACTTTTCAGTCATGCACCGATTGATGTGTCATGACGCTGAAGTAAGTAAGGCGAGTAAAATCCTAATTTTATTTTTATACCCGAGCGCACTTGTGCACAGGGGTATATTTTAACATTGTTCACATAACAAATGTATACATAAATGCTCAGAATGAAAAGAGAAGGTGATTAAGCCATGTCTGTCCAGTCCGTCCGTCCGTGTATGTGCAAGATAACTCAAAAATTAAGATATCTCAACGATAGCCCGGTTGCCCTTTATCCAAGCTAGGTTGGTATACTTCTGTACTTGTTTATTTTCGGTTTTTAAGGTTCATGGTTCTTATCTTAAAATACTTATTTAGGAAGAAATGGCATATGGCTTTTCCCTTGCATAGAAAATACCTCAACTTCCTCCTTTATTTCGTTTCCTTTTCTTATTTCAAACAATTTCATTACTAAAAGTACAAAATTGTTGAACTTTTGACTACATACAATTTGTTGTGTCAAGTGGAATATTTTCCATGATCGCATACATATGCCGATAAACACAAGCGCATATGCCTGGACATGTGTGTGTGTGTGTGTGTGTGTGTGTGTGTGTGTGTGTGTGTGTGGTTGCGTTTGAGAAGTTGCAGCAAATTTCTACGCGCGTTTATCAGACGCCACCGGAAGCAACATGCTTTGAGCACTACCATTTTTTCTAATTTTATTTCTTTTTGCTTTTTGTTGTCGCTATTTGCTTTAAAGCGCCAGCGAACTTACGGCTGCTGCTTGTTTTAAGTCATATTTGTGAGTTTTTTCTACATAATTTTTATTTTATTTTATTTTTAAAAATAAATAATAAAAAAAAAACCGTTCACGATAACATGCCACACATGTTTGTGAAGGCAGCAGCAACAACTAAGAAAACAATGCAGCACAGGAAAGGAATTGCTGCACTTCGCCAGATGCCATAAGTTTTGTTGCTCCACTTTAATACATACAAACATGCATTTATATGGATGTACATATGTATGTGTGGCGAACGATAACTGAAACAGCTGTAAAAATACATTGCAGCATGAAAACTTACTTTGAAACAAAGTGAGCGCTTATCGCCGGCGTGTATCGATAGTCGCTTGTTGTGGCCTGCAATGGAAAGAAATAAAAGAAGAAATATTTAATATTAAAAAAATAAATAAAAAATAAAAGTAAAATAAGTTCAATCGAGTAAGTTGAAGACAATAAAAAAGTTCGAACTGCTGAACACTTGTTTACCGTTTGTTTTATGACAGCTACAGCAGCTCAATCTGCTGCGGCTTATGGACTTCATTTTTATTTTGTTATTTTTTAGTTGCTGGACTGCCAGAAATCGGGAAGAAAATATCAGTTACACTTTGATGGCAACGAGGGAAGCCATGTGGGCACTTAAACTGCGAGCTGCAAGTTCATTGTGTGGCATATACATTTTTTTTGTTTTTGATAAGACGTAAAATACACTGCACTGACAACTGTCATATGTCATATAAGAAATTGTATTGCTTACAACTTTACACGCAATTTGTGCCAGCTACAGTGATTAGCTTCTGAGACTCTAAGTTTTGAGCGAGAAATGGCATGGTGCATCAAATATCAGGCTAGGTTAGGTTATGCTGGCTGACCATGCGAGGTCTCACATGCACGAATATAACGCCCATAGCGTTGCCAGATGCGTTTACGACCTACGAATCAATGCTCTCAGGCAATGTTATAAAAAACTGTCGATTCTTTCGGTGTCAATTGCTGCTTGTAGGCTCACAGCCAATTTAGGTCTATCCCCAGCTGGGATCTTGTATTTCCTAGTGAATTATACTAAGTCAGCCGTCTCTGCGTTAACGCTCAGTTCTAATTCGGTGGCCAAATCACTAATGGGTTTCAGCGTCTGGTTTGCCAGTGAGCTAAGAGTCAGAGATATCCTCTGCATAAGCTGTTAGCATGGCTGCCCTTCCTTTTAATTTATTAAAACTAAAATACCAATTGCAATAATATTTATTTGTAATAGGGATCCAAACAGAGTTGGGCATTAGTCGTTGCTATTTAAATAATTATTCGAATAAAATTTTATTCGTAATATAAATATTCGCAACTAATTCATTCATGCCCATATTCATTAAATTCCAAAAAAAAATTTGGTATATACTAGAAGTGATCTGAGCCTGGATAATACTTAAACGGCATGTAATCAATGTATTCTTACAATTTCGAGTGTTTTCATTGAACATAGAAAATTATCTCCTTACTCCTTTTCTTACGTGTAATTCCTATGGGAAAACTAACGCCTCGCGACGGCACCTCTTACAATTGTCCTAGGGCGGTGAGATTCATGGAGGATCATTACTATACCAAATGCTAAAATTCTAGTATTAAGGCCTTGCCAGATAGAAAATATTTTCTTGCATCACAGGCATGGCTTTTGACTGACAAAACGCACAGAACATGGCTAGGCGGCACAATGAAAACGTTGTCATCAATCCGTACCGTTCGTTCGATTTCCAAAAATTAGGTGATAAAGGGCTCGGTCTGTAGATATGCAATAAAGTTCTTTTTTTTAAAGAGTTGCGACCTTTTAAAAACTTATATATATTCAATCTATTTTAAAAATTTTTCAATTATTAAAAATGGGTATTAATCGGAATGATTTTGAAAACTTTGCTTTTTAACTTAACTATAGGAGCGTTGCCACTTATTTAAAAAATAAAATTCAATTTGAATTAAGGGAAATAGTTAAGAGAAGTATGTATGTATCACCATATGGGTGCCAAACGAAATAGTTTTAAGAAGGTAATAGTTTGAAAATATTTTGAACAAGGTTGCCACCTGCTTGAAATGTCGAATTTAGTTAACTTATACACAAATTATATGAAACATCAAAATATGAATGTCAAACGAAAGTGCGTTAGGTAATCTTTATTTTCAATGCTAAGACTATTTTTGAGGTAATGGGAAAGTATTGCCACCTGTTTAAATAGTTAAATTCAGAGTATTGAATAAGTTAAATGAATGACTAAAATTTGGGTATCAACCTAAGGGGGTTTCAAAAATCTTTATTTCTGAACCATATTTAGTGGGGTTGCCACATGTTTAAAAAATCGAACTCAACTTAATTTATCACTTAATTGAAATATGTATCGCAATGATAGACAAAGGAGCCTTAAAAAGAGTTTAGCTTGGAAATACTTTTCAACAGGGCTGCCATCTGTTTGAAAGGTTTAATTTAATTAACTAATGCAAAATTTATGTGAATTATACAAATGCGGGAGTGAAACCAAAAAGAGTGATAAGAAATATTTAGTCTGAACATGAAATAAAGACCGTAACCTGTAGATGTGCGATAAAGTTTTACTTTTTTACTTAAGATCTTTTTTATCGGTAAAGGGTTATTTGAAATTTGATGAAATTAAAAACCTGCACTACGCGAGACCTCTCTTCATTAAAAAACGGCTACACAGAATTAGATGAAATATAGCACTTTGATCGCTTATAACTGTGGCTAATATTTGAAATATGTTTTAAGTTTTTGAAAGTTTTGGGCGTGTTGACGCCATGCGGGTTCATTAGTAAAATACAAAATATAGAAAATGCTAAAAACACACCATAAAGGCGGCTAGGCACTAGGCAAGAAAAAAGATAATAAAAATACATAAACCGAAGGTAAACACTGGCATACCCTACAGCAGCTTCCAAAAACATTTAATATAATTATAGAACATTTAGAAAATAGTGCTATCCAATCAATGCTTTTATTGACACATTTGCGCCTCAGCACCTTCCACTCTTGCCTACATTTCCACATTTCCGATACAACCTCGAGTAAATGCAACTCAATTTCAATAAAATATTCCTTCAGATTTTATGCTTTACGAACGAGCACGCTTTGTGCTTTGCAGCGGTGTCAATTTCGGTGTAAAATTAGGCACAGTCGTAGGTTGAGCAGCAGGCGGAGAAGAGAATTCGTGTCACGAAATACGATATTGTCACATTAGGCTAGAATTTTATTATTCTTTTCATCACATTTTATACTCAGCGCGAAGTGTAGATATAATAAAAGAAGAAACCTAAATATCCATTCCTGCACCATTAACGGCGTGTGAAAAGCGCGTTATTGCGCGCCAAAGCAATCAAAAGCAACTGGAGTCCCTTTCAAATTGAGAGCCCAGTGTTAAGTACCCCTCGATTGCCTATTAAGTTGTTAGATTGAAATTCGTGTGTGACGCATCAGTAATAAATAAAAATGTTTGTATTAATTTGATTTTTTTTTCAACGCTTGTAAAAAATATAGGCGCGTGCAACCCACACAGTTTCAAGTAAAACAAAGCAAAAACAGCACTGCTTCTCGCTCGTTGGCTTTGTTTTAGTAGCTGCCTCCTGCTCTGACTTCATTTGTGCAACTCAATGAAGGCAGCAGAAAAAAATGTTAATTAAAATTTTTTTATAACCACTCGCGTCGCAGGCGACACTTTATTGGTAAGCGATTTTTCATGTCGACGCTGTTAAGCAAACGACCCCAGAGACCGCTGTCTATTGAGTAACACTTGCCCCATGTTATGAATTTGGGCTTAATAAATAGTTTTATTGGTGGCAAGCAGGCGTTTTTTCTATCGCTGGTCTTCTTGCTCTTATTATTATTTCTCCTTCTCTCTCCCTTACTATCCGCCTTATGCACTTGCCAGCTCTTTTTAATGTCAAATGTTTTCCTTTTTCGAAAATTTATTGCCATATATTTAATTTAAGAAAAATTAGTTGTTGGCTGTCATAAATTTTGAGACTGGCATGCCAGTCGTGTAATTTTTAAATTTACATTTACAGGGCAATTCTGGTTAAAATAGTAAAAAGTCTTTCGAGAGGCAAATGAAAGACAGATGGCAAGACAGTTCGAAAGACTTTTGTTATTCTACCAAAAAGTGTTAGAAAAAGCCTCCCACCACTCGTTGTGCAAAGCTATTTTGATAAAAAGCTTGTCAAAAGCACTTGTCGCAATGGCCGAGTGGGCAAAGCACAGGCGTGCCAATCGAGAGATCCGAGTGCGAGTCCTGGCGCAGCGGATTTTTTTTTTTTTACTCTTAATCCACTGTTTTTCTTTTTTAATCTAATTTTCCAGACCTTTTATTTTTAAAAAGGAAATATATATTTTTTTGTTTAATTAAATTTTTTTAAACTTATTTTTTTTATTTATTTTCTTTTTTAATGCAATTTTTTCTTAATTTAATTTTCTTTAATGGTTGGGTTGTAATTGTTTAAAAATTTTTTATTTTATCTAATTTTTTATATTTTATTATATTTATATAATTCGTATATATTTTGTTGTTAGTTTTTTAGTTATTTTTATAATTTATTTTTGTTTTTTAATTTTTTTGTTTTTGTTATTTTATGGCCTTATAACAATTATATTCAACATTGTTGAATATAAATTTTTTAATTTCATTTACTATTTAGAAAATTATTATTTTTCTTGCTTTTCTGAATTTAATATATCATTATTTTGTTAATTTCATTTTCTTTCAATTTTTAGATTTTATTGTTTTAAATATATATTTTTTTATTTCACTTAATTTTTAGGATCTTACTAAAATCTTTTCATTTTAGTTTTTTTTAACTTGTTTTGAATACAAATATTTTTAATCCAGTTTAATTTTAAGTACTATTTACATATTTTTTATAATTTTTTTCTTTTTCTATTTTTGTTTGCTTTTGTTTATTTATTTTTGTTGTTTTAAAACGATGCTTTTGTTTAATTTAATTTAATAAAAAAAAAATATTCATTGCATAACGCTAAGACCTCCTCGTTAGCAAGTCTTTCAATGAGTCTTTCAAGGTAGTTGCCAGAATTGACAATTCTCTTATGAAAGACTGTGTGAGTATAAAGACTTTTTTTATGTATTTGACCGCATAACTTTGAACCACGTCAACCGATTTCGATAATTTTTTGCATCGGAAAGGTGGTACCTCAAGGGTGGTCCCATACCAATTTTGTTTAGATCTGAGAATTGGATCGTGAAGAAATTAACGACAATCTTAAATTTTTATATGAGAATTGAAGTCGGTTTGGTTTTTTGCTTAAAAATCACTTACTTTGTTCATTAATTTTAGTGTAGCCTCTTGATGAAAACTTATGGTACTAAAGCTATGAAACTGGAAATCAATTTAAAAGGAAATAGTTTTTTGTTTTAAAAGCATTCCATTCAGCTATGGTTGGCATGGTTTTTACACAAGAATCATTATTGCTGAGGATGACGGAAGAGCACTTCTGAATAGAGATAGTGACGGACATTGCACATGAGCACTAATCAAGAGCATAATATGTACAAAAATTGTCACTGAATTTATTGCTTTTATCGTTTCACGGAAGCTCCTATTTAGTCCCGGAATTGCAGTTATATACTATCATTAGCTTTATTTATTTTTAGATTTCATTTATATTTGATGCATACAAAAATTCAACATCAAAATCAAATCAAATCAAAATGATTTTATTTATGATACTACTTTATAGAAAATAACTAGCATATTTTTAGCAATTAAAAGATCATAACATATGATGCCCTAAATCTAATTTTCCTTATTTCATTTCTCATTTCAGGTATGTCCATGAACTTCAAATGCGAAATGTAGAGTTTTTTATACAAAAAGAGTAAGGTATGTCACAAATATACCCCTTCATAGTTTCCAGAGGTATATAGAAATACGGACGAGCTCAACATAAAAATTAAGTCTTGCTGAGCAATGCCCAAAAGCTCCACAATAGGTCCAACTGGCGTACGCACGTCGTTCTGTTACAACCCCCCCCCCCCCCCCCCCCCCCCCCCNCAATTGCCAAAAAGTGTAAAATATTGCTAAACATTGCTCGAACAAAAAATTTAATAAAAATTTCTACTGAGATCGTTCCGTAAGCGGGATGAGTTCATTGCACTTTCTGCATTTGAAAGCTTTTTACATTTTACACTGCGCCTGCACAATGCATTCCAATGGATGAATATTCAAATTGTGGTACGGTCGTTTTATAAAAATTTAATCGGGGTGAACTTTTTTCAGCTTTCATTTTGTATTAACCTTTTTAGGAAAAATTCGGATGATTCTTCTAAGATGGACATTGAATGTGACAACTGTAAATGAGCCTTTAGTTATCGAGAAAAAATGGCAATCACGGTCGCCATATCTGTCGAAGGAATTAAAACCTTTTACAAATTTTTTAGAAGCGCATCCACGGACACCGAATGTATCACAGGCCCTTCTAAGTTCTCTTTATAATTATTCAGCACTAAACACCATAAGGTTTCTGGAAGCTACTAGTAGAGAATTCATAAGTTCCAAAACTCGCCTTGTAAGCAAGATAAGTTAAACTTTCCGAAAAAAATCGAGCTCTAAAAGCTACGGGCAATGGATCTTACCAGCCACAGAGCAACCACTTCCAGGACAGATCTAATTCTACTTTCACAGAAGGTGCAATGGTCCACTCTTATAAATTTCGGATCTTTCTTATCGCAAAAGGCGTACTATAAGAATACCAAAATATGTTGATATTTTTGCTGGGTTTCTGCGCGTCGATCTGGTAAGATGGTACCGTGTAGTAACTTAGAATTGACGATCATTAGAATTACTTTTCTCAAAAAAAATTAGTCGCTTGACAATCTTTCAGAAGCTTAAAGAAGGCTAACAAATGCGGCAGTGAAAACAACACCCAAATGAAATTGGGGCAGCTATCTTGAGGATCAAGATGTTCTTGTCGTTCTTTGCCGTTCTTAGGATAGAGAGAGTTGCCAAATACATCCATATTGTTTAAAGATTATTGAGAGGAAAGCTAACGCATTAAAAGGGGCACCACTTAGATCATCTAGCTTAACTTAAGCCGAATGAATGAAATATTTCAGCAACTCTTCTTTTTTAGAAAAGCTGGTGAAGATGAAGTGATCTTCAAAAGTGATCACTGGACGGAAGCAAGTAATTACTCACCCACTGGCCTAAATTATTATAGAGATTTATTCTTAAATCAATTGAGTCTAAAAATAGACGCAGTTAACCCTTCACTGACCCTTTTTAATCTATAAAGATACTAGCAGACTAACTAACACTAACACCGCGACACGAGATTTTTATATATCAGACGAATTGCCTTATCACTTTCAATTCAAGTTTCGAAACACTTTTTTTTATTGCCTAGTGAAATATGTAAAGAGAATGACCCAATTTCCCAATCAGCTAATCAGATTGTACTCGAAACCCATTTAAGTAACACTAAGCCTAAAGCACGATCATCAAAAACAATTGACTGCAAAGACTTTCCAAATGAAATAAGAAATAATAAAATTGAAGGCAGATAAGCTCAAAGGCATAACAAATACAACGCAATCATTCATTTTAAAAACATTTAAGAATCATCAATTACTTTGTATTTATTTGCTGCTTAATCTAGAAGTGATCACAAAAAAAAAGTTCAGTAAAAAGTATCTATCACACAACAGCGCGACTTCAATTACACGCCGAGTGTTCATGTGAAAAAAAAATCATTTACAAGTACATTTTCATAGATACATATATATGTGCTTACATATGTATATACTAAAGCTTTTATGAAGCTTGAATTATCACTTATGAGCGCGCAAAGCATTAGTTTAAAAAATAACCGTCCGCGCCCATGAAAAATCCACACCAACCATTGTTTTTTTTAATTACAATTATTTCAAAACATTTAAGCTTAAAGCTCAAGCCTCTGCGCCCAAAAACGGGTTTGATTATTTTTGTTATGTTATTCATTAATGAAAGCCATATTTCTGTAGACATGCGAGAAGCGAATCCCATAAATCATTGATTTTTTTTCGCCGAAGGCTGACATTTATGACAATTGTGAAGCTCTTGACATTTGTACATAAATTAGCTGTCAAAACGGCGAAGGACGCGTTGCTGTGAAAAAAAGGTTTGAAACAAACACCAAATAAAGTGCGTTAAAACCGAAATTAAAGAAAATAGCAAAACGCATGAATTTTTTTTTTTTGTGTGCATTTTCTTTATTTTTTAATTCAAACAATTGTAAATTGTTGCTTGCGCAAACTCATTGAGCGCAAAAAATTAGATCATCAGTGGATACGCTATTTGCTGCTGCTGATGACTAGGTTTCATGCTAAGCTCGTGCAATTAATTGGTGCGGTTTTTGTTTACAGTTTAAGGTCAGTCAACAGATCAGTCCGCACGCAGCGGCGATGACTCGGGATCCGAAAAAACATTTGAAATTAGGCCAAAAAAAAATCAAAATTAAAACTTATTACAATAAATTGGTTAGTAAACCACACATGCGTTTGCGTATGAGTAAGTTTAATTTTGTTTTTTTGGTTTTTTTGAAAAAGGTCGAAAACTATGTTTAACTGAACGTTCGTTTGGTAGTTCAACACCAGTTTTTTGCTATGGCCTCCATTGCCAAATAATTATACTGATTATGATAAAAAAAAGTTTCGGTTAGTGT
The DNA here is from genome assembly GCF_001687245.7 of Rhagoletis zephyria. Taxonomy (NCBI): domain Eukaryota; kingdom Metazoa; phylum Arthropoda; class Insecta; order Diptera; family Tephritidae; genus Rhagoletis; species Rhagoletis zephyria. Next base: position 207,354 of record NW_016157137.1, on the reverse strand, counting down.
CTTAAATTAACATTTATTCCATTATCGTTTTTGTGGGTGTAGATTAGAAAGACGAGATGGCTGAATACTTTCGATTTGATATCCAAAGCAAACTTTGACTTGGAATTCAAGACTTGCATACATATATAACCATGTATAAAAAAAATAGGAAAGGCCTATAGTTCTCTTTGAGAGTTTTCGGTGTGGTGAATATCAGTCTAATTGGATGTAGCTTAAATCTTAGTTTAAATCGGAGATGTGCAGCAATTGCTTTAAGAACATCGCAGTATAAAACGTCGACCTTTAAATGCTCTCACTTTTTCCGAGGCGTTAAAGAAAATAAAAAAAATGCATAAATTCACAAATAAAAATACATAAATAAATGTGGCTGACAGTCCCCAAACGCCAATCGAGTGCAATATAGGCAGTTTTATATTATCTTTTTTTATTTGCATTCATATTATCTGCTAAATGTGACATTTTTTCGCCAACACCAGTTTATGAGTTGTTACCCCTCAAGCGCAAGTTTTTTTTTCTATCCGCACACAGTCACTCATGTATGTACATATGTATGTGTCTGCACTCTATCAGTTGCATGCAATCGCAACACTGCAACACCCACCCGTAAGCTACCGATTTGAGCTATCAGCAACACCATCGGTGATGCAACAGCAGCGCATCAACGAATTGCCGCTAGTCACCGTACGGCACCGCACGGAAGTGTCGTGCGCCTAAAAAGCCACTTGACATTTTTTTGAACTGTAACAAAAACGTTTGCCTGTAGGCGCGCACACAAACCAAAGTGTAAAGCGAAAAGTGAGAAACGGATAGCAAATCATAAAAAGTAGATATTTGCATGCAAGATATAGACAACAACACGTTGATGACACACACACACACACACACTCATTTGCACAGATAGATAGGTAAGCATGTCATGAATAAGCGCGCTGCAGTTAATGGAAAAACAGGTAGTTGACAGGCCTGCCTGCCTGCCAGTCAGCCAAGCAAATGTGAATTGAGTATGCAGCCTATATAAACAAATATTAAATGCTCGCTGCATGTGGCATGCAACGCTGCTGCAATGTGTGTCAGTGGGGAATAGCAATCGCTTTTGCACTTTTGTTTGTTTTTTTTTCGTCTGTGTGTAAACAATTTGTTGAAATGTTGAGTGTTGGCAGCATTGAAAAAGAGATTTGTACAGATAGTATTTATTTGTACAGCAAACTATTTATTAATAGGATATGGCAAACACACACGCACGCTCAAGTTCATATCACTTATACTATAAACATATGTATGAAAATGGCGACTGTGAATCAATATAAAGCGCGGCAACCGCTGGGGTCACCTTTTGCCCTGCAGCTGCTAAGCGCAAAACCCTAAACAACTTTCGCTTGCTTCCCTTTCGCTGCTTTCCCTCTCCTATACACTTACTAACATTGCCAACATGCTTTAACGGCAGTTTTCGAGGCCGCCAAAAACTCGAAAGGCAACAAAAAAAAATTTAACTAAAAATGTTTTGATCACATTTTTTGTACACCCAAAATATTTGTGTAAATGTGTGTGTGTGTTTGTGTTTACTTTTTGATTACCCGAAATTGCTTGCATGCAACCAAATGTGCTATGCATAGAAAATTGCCAGCCAGCCACCAAAAATGTACTGAAGGTCAATAGGTCGATGCGAGAGCGGGTGCATTTTCTTTACCATACCAACAGCCAAAACTTGTATAAAAATAATTTTCAAAAACCAGAATTTTCACGCGCAATTTGGCGGCACAGTTGATGGATATTGTTTACATTTTTTGTTTTTTGAAAATTTCAATTTTAATATTTAAAAATGCTCAAATGTTTGCAGGTTTTGTTATTTTAGGCTGTTTGTGGTATTTACATACACTACAAATGAATGGTTTTGTTTCTATTCTAGTGAATTTTTCAGCGCAATTGCATTGCATTTTTATCTAAACAATTAAAACAAAAACAAAAATTATTTACTAAAGACGCTCGAACACACACATCAGGAAACTATTGCTTATTTATAAACATACATAGGTTGTCGGTAATTTTTATGAAATAATTTTTTTCAATCGGCGCTTACTTTGTTGCCTGCGCAGTTATGTATACTTAATTTCACTGAAATTTTTATCATTCATATGTTATCAGCGCCTTATATGTATGTATGTATCTAAACAGGATGTTGAATGAGCTGTGCGAGTACATGCATGAAAAAGGTCGAGCATTTGTTTTGTTATTTTTCTTTCAGTTCAGTTGTGTGTTGTGTAACTGCTCAAAAATGTTGATATGCCAAGTAAATATGTAAAGCATTTTAATAAAGTTGCATAGCTGGCATTCATAAAGTATGTACATTTATTTAATTATTTAAGTACTCAGAAAATTTCTTAGAGTTACACTGTAAAAACATCCGCATCATTTCTGTACCAGCGGATGTGCCAATCAAATGCCATGCGATGTGGCAGCTAAGCGGTGATGCCATAAAACAATACAAATAAATGACATAGCCGAAGAAATTCTGCCAGTTGAGCCTCCACTCGACTCATGAACTTGAAGCCTTTGACTGGATGCCCCGGTGTTGTCAAGCCCATAATTCCACTTACGCGGAATTCCCTGGAGGGATCATGGATTTATAGTAGGCAACCTAACCATACTTGAGCAGCCATGCCATAAGTATCTAGTACTTTGATATATTTAACTTACCAGTCAACCACGAAATAAAAGTGGACTTGTTTTTTTACCTTTTTATACCCGAGCGCACTTGTGCACAAGGGTATATTAATTTTGTTCACATAACGGTTGTTTGTAACAGCCAAAACGAATCGAGATAGATATAGACAAATGTATACATATATGCTCAGAATGAATAGAGAAATCGATTAAGCCATGTCTGTCTGTCCGTGCGTCTGTCCGTCTGTCCGTCTGTCCGTCCGTCCGTGTACACGATAACTCGAGCAAAAATTGAGATATCTCAACGAAATTTGGTATGTGGGTTTCTGTTAATCCAAGGTAGGTTGGTATTGAAAATGGGCGAAATCGGACAGTAACCACGCCCACTTCCCATATAACGGTAATTTCCAGAAATACGAAAACTGCGATATTTTAGTAACTACTGAAGATTATTCACTCAAAATTGACATTTGTAATAATTTTCAAACGAAAAATACGAATATTATAAATTTTTGGAAAATGGGCTTAGCCACGCCCACTTATGGTT
>NW_016157137.1:191437-204136 GCF_001687245.7 Rhagoletis zephyria | reverse complement strand
CGACTAAAATAACGGCCGCTTTTCATATAATGGTAAATTTCAGAAATGCTTGAAACTGCAATATTTCGAAATTTAAGGACGCTAATTTACTCAAAACTGATACACCCGGCTTACCATCTAGCGGTAGCTTTCGGAAAGGTGAAAACCCATACATTTAATACTTGCGCCGGGTATTTATTGCTCGGCTCCACCCGAACTTAGACTTTCTTACTTGTTTTTATTCTTTTTTTCTCTTATTATTAAGCGGCGACTCTTTTGCTAGCTATATTATTTTTTTCATTCATTTTTTACTCACCTTTTTGTATTATCACTCTTGTCAACAGCGGCGCAACAACCAACCAGTTGTGACATGTCATATCAACATCAAATCACATCATAATGAGCTGTGAGTGAGTGGACGGACGGTTGCTTGAGTTGTGTGTAATAGCAGAAGCTATTGTTGTTGTTGTTAAAAATTAGCAGCAGCAAATAAACACGCATTGTGTTGATAATCATAATACGTGCATTGTTGCTGTTGTCCCTTCAGGACATTGATATCACTCGGTATTAGACTCAATTTCAGACTCTGCCTTAGATTCGTATATCTACATAGCCATCAGTCGACAGCCTTCGTCCGCTGTTGGTATAAGTTTCGTTGTGTGAGTGTGGCATTGTTGTGCGCTTTCTACTTTGGCATTGTTAGTCCATTGTTTTGCGAAATATGTAATTTTTTTGCTATATTATTTTGTGCTGTTTATTATTGTTTTCATTAGTTTGTGTTTTGGTTTTTTTCCACTGGCTATTGTTGTTGTGGCTGCTGCTTTTGTTGTTATCCAACTGACACAATTACTTACACTTAAAGCTGTTGGAAAAGTTATATGTATCTACTGACAGCATGACAGACTAACAGACCGTGTTGCCATTTTGTTGCTTTTGGAGCTAGATTTAGCTCTTTATTTTTCCATTTAGCTCCGAAATTGGGTTTTAGCTAATAGCTCTTTTTTTAGCTCTTCAAATTTATCTAACACTTTTTTAGCTCCAGAAAGTTTTAATTCTATTTGGTATATATGTATAAGCCAAAACCAAAGCCAAGAATTTATAGAATTAGAATTAATAGCAAGTTGCAAATTTGGATGAAAATTTTTTTAGCTTTTGTGAACTTTGAAAAAGTGTGAAACTTTTGATTTATATGGTTTATATTAAAGATGGAACTATATTTTCATAAATAACGCGCAAACGAGATTTTTTTTTTAATAATTGTGAATATTATATTAGAACAAGGTGTACACTTTCATTTGTCACGTAGTGTATGTATACATGTAGGCAACAGAAAGTGTGATATGTCATGTGCGATAGGCTGCCTTAAGTGTAAAGGATATGTGCCGATTGCTTTATGCCACACAGAATCGTTTTATGAGGCTCTTGCTTTAAAGCACTTGGAGCTGTATTCTTTACTTTCTCTTTCTAACATATTCTCAACTGCTTCTTCCCTACTCATTTTAAAATTATTTCAAGCTTATTTCTTAACCCCTATCTAAGGCAGCCGCTGGTTTTTTAACACTTTTTTGTGGGTTGAGTTGAGTAGTTTTTTCCTTCTTTATCCTCGCAACGCTGCTCTATACATTAATAAACCTGTAATATGATATAATCATATTGTCCCTATAGAAATTATTTTCTTCACTACGTATAAAAAAAAAATATTATAAAAAAATACTACAGCGCTTGAAAGTGAAACCGATACCTTTTTTATTTTTTTTTTCATTTTACGTCCCATCCCTTTCGTGCCTTCTTGTGTTACAATTTTGCTTTTATTTTAATCTTTTGCGCTTTTGCTTCTTGCTAAACCTGCTTTGCGTGCGTGTCACACGTGGTTAGCAAAAATACTGCCCGCAGCTTTGTTTTCTTTTTCTGAGCAGCCAGCCTACCCCGTTTTCATACTGACAAAACAAGTCACAAGGGTTGCCGAAAATTATTGGTAGTTATGGTTATAATAAAATGAACCGCAAAAGCAGTTATAATTCGCTTTGAAATAACGAACTCCACTGCTTCACTTAGTAACACTTTCCTCGCTCTTCTCACCGCCTGCCATGCATATTTCCTCCCTTCCAGCGTTTTGTTGGTTTCTTACTCGTTAGCTCAAGCCGCCATTGCCGTCGTCGCCGCCACTTGTAATGTGATATAGTCCTTTTCTTCGGCGCTAAGTGTCCACGGTTGCGGCGGTTGCACACTTGATTGCTTCGTCGCGGCTTGGACAATTCAGCTATTCACCATTATCCTTGCACGCATACCTTTCTTTGCGTCGCTTGGCCACCAACCAGCATTTCTCGCACTTAAAAATGCACAGACAAATTCTTAGTAGTAATTAAGAACATTTATTTATTTTATAAAGAAATTACCAAAAACTGGCTGCTTTGGTCAAAACTTGTCTGAAATTTGTAATCAATATTTTCTCTGCATTTAATTTCTCATTGGTTTGCTACTATTTTGCTGTCATAACGCTTAATTAAGCGCACTTTTTCCTTATCAAATATTCATTGTAAGGCTTCGTATGCTAACTTAAGTAAGATTAATGCCACAAAAAAAAACCTTTAAAAATTTGCCCAAAAAAGTTCGATTCGGCTAGACCAGGTATTAGTCATCTTACCGGACTGTCGTCGATAGGATAGTAAGCTTGAGCTCACACGACCTTATACTTTTTTTCTAGGATCCATTGTCCATCCATTTGTATTCCCGGCGCATAGAATACATTCCAAAGGTAGAGAAAGGTTCGTATCTGCGGCTATAACCTTGCAGGTTTTTCTTATGGATCGCTCTCAGCTCAGGGTAGTTATGCTGGGCCACTGTCTAATCTAATGGGGGCTAGTGCCTGTTAGACTGGTTTTCCGCAGAACAACTATGAGATGAAGAAGTTAAAAGTGTCCTACGTTTCTCTTTCATGGCTTGGCCTTGAGTATACTGAGAGGCCTGTATCTCAACCAGTAACTTTTTACTTTTCCAACCAAAGGTCAATGAGAATGTAGTTCTCCAGCACTCTATAAGCCAAAAAATATTTAAGGGTATGTGCGGCATGAAGGAAAAATTGCTGTCTTCAATTACCGAGGTCAAATACGATGGAGTTATTCTAGACAAGGTAATTGAATGGAAGCGAAACATTGAAGACCGCTCCAGGAAGGGCAATACCTCCCTGTATGACTGTAAGACGGATATAGGCAAAAAATTGGGAATTAAACCACATATAGTACACTGGATATACACAGCTATGATAAGACCCATACTTTTCTACTTGGTCACCGTATGGTGGCCTACGCCAAACAACACTTTGTCCAGCGGCAAAGTGAAACAAATGCTGGGACGACTGCCATGATCGTCACGGGAGCACTGCACCAAATCTTTGGAACGTCGCTCCAGAACGGCCTATCGCTGTTTATTCTGACAGCCACGCTGGTATCAAATCTCTTAATTTCAACGGAACAACGTCCAACTTAGACATAGAATGCAGGAAGACTCTCAACCTGCTGACAGCAAAATGATTCTTGACTGTTCGATGTATGAGTCCCTGGATACAGGCACATTCCTGGCAACTGCATTTTCGATGAGCTGGCAAGGAGGGGGACGGAAATATCCGAAGTCAATTCCGCTCAAAATACAGGCATACTTCTAACCTCCTGAAGCACACAGAATAAAGGTCGAACTCATCGATGAGATAAATACCAGGTGGGCTGTAGAAACCAACTGCCATACTGCCAGGCAAATTTGGCCGAGGATAGATGTAAAGCGATCCATAGCTCTCACTCGTCTCCATCGCTCTTTTCTCAGAATAGTAGTCGGAATAATCACCGCACACTGCCTGATGGGCACATACGGAAAAAAGTTAAGATACCCAACCAACGATTTTTGTAGCAGTTCCAGAGACGAGTAGGAGGTGGAGAGCATCCATCGAAAATTATCTCTTCAATTCTTCAGGAAGCACTTTTTAGATTATTTAGCCGACCTGATCTCGGCCAGTGCTATCACAACGGACTTTTCCAGCCTACGTGTGCTCCGTGCTCTGCGCGGTGGCAGCCGCTCTAACCTAGCTTAACTAAATGATTATGATATAAATTATTTAAACGATAATCGATAACAAATATTTACGATGACAACTACGTGTAACTATTGCGCATACAACAAGAAAGATGATAGCAAAGATAACAACATTTTTTTTTATTTCATTTTATTTTTTGTTTGTGTTGCATATTTTTTTTTTGTTATGTTCAACTTTTATTTTAATTAAATTTTTTTTTTTTAATTTCCTATGAGAAAATATACATAAGTTGCCATCCATCATATCCAATTATTAACAGAAACAAACACCAACTCCAACACATTTCCTTTCGTACAACAATTTCAAGCTTACTTTCACTCGTTATTCTTCTAAAAATTCAACAAAACTTAATTGCATTGCCTAACCATATAAGTAAACGTGTAAATATCAAATGTTGACTGGCCAAGCAAAGTAATTATTAAACAAAGCAAAACAGGCATTAAATACGCAAACAATTACATCGCATTATTATTGTGGTTAAGTGGTAAAGAAATTAGGCATGTCATCACTCAACTCCAGGCAGCCGAGAGTTTATATTTGTACGCGTGAAGAACTTCGTAGGGAGTAGTAGTGCATGTGTACCTAGACCAAATTGGATATAGTGTTGATAACTGTTTCCTATGCAACCACGGAAAATTGTTTACCCTACAAGCAACCAGACAAGGTTAACTAAAAATCACACGCCATGATTATTTACATACCTCTTTTCTTTTTGCTCATTTACTGATTTTTGTGGTGGTAATTTTTTTAATAATTTTTTAGGTGCCTATTTTTGGTAACTTGCTTATCTATCCAGCGCGTGTGCATGAGTGCGTGCGAACTATTTATTGCCTCATACATACAAAAGAAAGGGTCACGTTTAATCAAATTCGTCTGCGTCGACCATTTTCACGTTTACTATTTGAGTAACTTTGCCACCTAGCCACCTAGCCACCAGTCAAGAGTAGTCGTTCATTTCAACATTTATTTATAAGTGTGCGATTGTGACATGTGATATGTATCGGTGACAAAAATTGAATAAATAGGTGTGCACGCGCTTTTATTTGTTTTGTATTTAGTTCGTTTTTACCTACTCCGAAGCGGTAGACCCGCACTCTTCCAGCTCTACCTTACAATTTCTTCGAGTCATAAATTTTCCAGTATTTTTCTAGTCTATTACACGCAAGCTCTTAACGCTTGGCTGATTTTTATTTGACTTGTACTGAAGGCCAGTCACTCGTAGAGAATTTGTGCTACTTATTTCTACATATGGACTTTTTCAGGGGTGTTTTTTTTCCCCTTATTTGTATTTATTTAATACCGATGACTACATAAAATTAATTGTAATGAAATGCTTTGAAATAAAAATTAACTATGCCTATAATACAAATGTACACACAAATATGCTATACAGTCCGTTTTTTGCTTTTTTTGTTTTTGAATTTACTCCCACAGTTTGTTTTGAGCTTCTTTTTTTGTTAGCAAACCCCTTATGCTAGTCTATAATTAATTCGGCGAGTTCATGCAACCGCTGCTGCTACTGTGAAATTATTAGCTTGTTCACTAGCTAACACTCGATGGATAGTAGTAGTCAAAGCGGCACACAGCGAAAAAAAGTATTCACGCACACCTTTACTTTGGTCACTGCCAGTCCTCAGTGGAGGTAGCTATCTGCTCTCTGTTCTCCTTAGTTACTTTTTTTCTCCCTCTCTTCAATTATTTAGTTATTTATATATATTATTTTTACGGTACTCAACTTAGCCATATCATTTGCGTCTTCCACCACCGCTCAAACATTCACTCATTGACAGTGTTGACTTGACCATCGCATTGACAGTTTTGTCAAATGTCAGTTGATTGTCAAATAGCTGCCGTGACATGTAAGCGCGCACACACATGCATTGTACATAAACACGTGTGATGTTATCAGTCCGCATGTGTGTAACTGAGTAATGGTCGGTCACTCAGCCGGTCACGCTGCCTCTCATTCCTTGGCAGGTAAATAAAAAAAGGCATTCTACGTGTCATGCGGAGCGTGAAATTTTTCAAACAACAATTCTTTCTATTCTGTTATTTTTTATGTAATTTTAATGCTTTTGCCTTCTAAGTGCTCGTAGCGTAAAAGCCAAACATTTCAGGCACTTAGAATTCATAGTTTTTCACTTCGTCGCTTCTTTTTTTTTGTGTGACTGAGTATTGTTTGTTTTTCTATTGTCTAACGTTTTTAATATTCCTACTTTTTCATTAAAAGCAAAAAATAAATAAAAAATAACCATTAGCATCTTACGTTTATACAAATTTTTATTGCATAGTTATTAGTCTCTTCTGCAGCTGTATGTAGCTTCCTGGGCATTCCCTTCACATTTGTTGTTTACGTACGCCAAACATTCGTCTAACAAACTGCATTTTGTCCAAAAGAAATGTTAATTAAAAAATAAAATAGCAATAAAACATAGGAAATTTGTATTGTCTAGAGATAATTTATGTCTTGTCATACCTTGTGACCAGTGAAGTGCCGTGCACTACTGCGGCCGGTGTTGATAGCCGCTGCTTTATGAGTGTGCTTCGGTTTTTCGGTGTTTGGGTTATGCTTTTGTTTATCTCTTTTATTGCTGGCGGCAAGGTTTTGTCTTCTGCACCCTGACAGGTTTATTAGGCTTGCTTCCGCATGAGTGTGAGTATTTTTTAGAGGTAGTTTTTGTTTTTTATAGTTCTGCTGCAGTTTGGCTTAAATTAGGATGCATCGGCATAGTCGAAAGAATGACATACAATTTAGTGGCATGAAAAATAATAACAAACAAAAATTGTCTCGCAAGTAGGGGTACTTATGTACTACGTACATACATATATATCTACATTAGGGCGGGTCAATTTGACTATGCTCGTATAGCATAGGAGGATTCTAGATATAATTCTAAGCAAATTTTCCGAACAAACCATGGGTCTAAAGCCAATTCGGAGTTTGCCAAATTTCGAAAAAGGGTTTCGTAGAAAATGTGAAAATTTTCACCGCTGCGCCCTCTGCTAGAAGCTTTAAGAAAAAGATAAGTGCAGAAATGGTTTCGTCTTGCCAAAAAACCCCCTATAGCATGTCTTTATACAAAATTTGAGCACTTCTTTACGACACAACAGCAAAATGCTAAGAAACCTATTTTCGCAATTTGGCAAACTCGACATTGAGTTTAGACCTATGGTTTCTTCGACATATTTTCTTAGAATTCGTCGAAAAAATGTGCCATATAAATTGACCCGTCCTAATGTTAATTTTTTTTCTATTTTCTTATCTGCGTATCAATATAAAAATTGATTAATATTCGTTATCTAATCATTAACCGAGTTAATTTACGATGTATGTATTTAGAATTATCAATAACCCAAACGATGTATTTATCACACCACACCAAATTTTAAGAAAGAAAATCCTTTATTTGACCCACCTTTAATTGAAGCCATTAACAACTCAGTTGTGGAGTTAATTTTCGATATCGCTATTATTAGAAACATCGGTGGTTATACTACTGGATATTGTTATCGATATATTTATGGTTAGCCTAATGTTTATCGATTTTTTTGAGACATAACATTTGTCGTTAAAAGACAAGTTTAATTAGTTCTTAATGTGTTAATCGAAAAATTTTGCAGTGTGTTTATCGATACATTTATCTACTTTTTTATCGGCCAAAATCTTTTTCGCCAAACTATTTCATCTCTATTTTATTTATTTAATGGCCCTTCCAACTTGTGTCATACTTTATAACAGTGTCTTTATCGATACAACTATCTGATTTTCTGTCGATTATTTTATCGAAATTTTTCGTCGTAATATTTAAGCGTTATTTTTGTTCACTTTAACACCCTTCCAACTTGTGCCATACTTTGCGTCGAATTGAAATTGCCAAACTTCAACAAAGTACCTACGAAAATTTATTTGACCTTCTTTTGTGCGTCAACAGACTTTACTTCCCAGCAATTTATTTTTTAAATTTAATGAAAATTTGATATCAACTATCAATTACCGCCACAACTATTCCAACAGAAGGCACTGTGTCATAAAACAATCATAAATTTCAGCGCTTTTAATAACACTTAATGCTAGCCGTAGCACAATTAGTAAATGTGAGCCCGTATTTAATGTAAAATTTATTTTGGGGAACAATTATTGTTGCCCTGCTCCTTATCCAATTACTAAATTAAATCAAACCAAAAACCCACAAAATTTCCATTACAACATTTATAGCCTTCTCATCCTTAACCAACTCACTCTCCGCCCACCTTTTATAATTATAACTGCACACATTTTTCATTTCAAAAAACGCTTACAAAGTGGCATGCCACACAAACAAAAATTTCTTATTGTAATTACAAGGTTTTAATGAACACCTCTGTATAGTTAACCAAAAAGTCAACGTTTGAGGGCCAGTTTGTATAGTGGTCGCAAGCTAGCCGCTTGTTGCCACATATTACATTACTCTGTAATATGTATGTATCTACACCTTCAACTTTACTAGCGTTGAACCACTTTTCTGTCAAGTCATTGTCGCTGCTACAATAACAACAATACGCGCGTTGTTATTTCAAGTAAAATGCGTTGAATGTAACTGACATGCTGTAGAAAGGTAGTAGCAACACCAAAAATGAAAGGTACGCATAAAAAAATTTTTTTTGAAACTATATTTTCAACAAATCAAGCGTCACAATCAACGCCATAGTGCTTTGCTGATGTTGCAACAATTTTTGACACCCACAATGGCAGTAGTTTTGTTTGGAGTGGAGCGAGGCTCTGCTGGCTTGATGGGTTTCAAAGTTGACTGTTAGCTTAACTGATTTTTCGCTTTTGTTTTTATAATTTTTTTTTGTGTTTTTTTGTTTTTTCTTGGTTCACTTTTGTGACTTTACATTTTCTACTTGCACTCGCCAGTGAAACAACTAAAAATTATTGCTGCATCACCCATTTTAAGCGTGTTTCTGTGAGATACGTTGTTCGTGGAACTGGTAGTCGGCGAAATCTGGGTTGCCGCAAGTGGAGGTGGTGGAGTACAGTGTTTTAGTACTTAAATTGGTAGTAGTTTTACGGAGTGACGCAGAGAATGAAGAAGGAACTGTTTTTAATGGAAAGGAAATGAACGTAATTGAAGGTAAAAAAATTTAATGAAATAGCAAACCAGAATATGTATACAAATTGAGTAAAACCGAATATAATAAAACTAAATAGGGAGCCCGCATGGCGTTAAAACGCCAAAATTGAATTTTACCTTTTAAACAGGTTAAATAAACCCTATTCAAGAACCTCTAAAATATTCCTAATGATTTATCTAAACCATTTCCTGAGTGATGAGAGGTTTTGGCGTGGTGTCGGTTCTCATTTTATCAAATTTCAAATATCCCTGTACCGCTAAAAAGGTTGATACTTCAAAAAATAAAGCATTATTGCACATCAATGTAGAATTCCAGTTCTTTAATGTGACCGCTCATTTTGGAAATTCGACACAACGGTGCAGATGCGATGACCTTCAAAACAAAAAAAAAATATGGCAACCCTAATTAAAAATATTATCAGCTTAAAGTTTTCTTAAAACTTTTTCGTTTGACACCAATGCTGGATTTCCACTAGGCATTCAAAAAATCGGATCATTATATTAAAAAAATGGTCATTAAGTTCTTTTCCACATGACATTTTTTTTAAATGGCATACATTTTTTGTCATTTCAATGCTTAGTGGAATTTCGGCATAACATTTCGATATCTCATTTATGTAGATTGTGTGTAAGTAAAAAAAAATCGGCTTTTCAAACAGGTGGCAACACCTTTAAAAATATTTTCAAACTAAAATCTTTATATCGCCTGGCATTGTTATACATATTCCAATTAACTGATGAATTAAGTTGATTTTGATTTTTTAATCACATGGCAACTCTCCTAAATACAGTTCAGAGATAAACTATTTTTAAACCCATTTCGATTGATGCCCATCTTTTGAAAATCCATTTAACTTATTAAATGATTTGAATTGAATTTTTTCTACAGCCCTCATCTTGCACCCTAAAAAAAATATTAAATGTTAAATTTAGAGATTTCTGAACACACTCGTTCGTTTTCATTAACTTATGTATAATTAAACTAAATACGACTTTCAAAACAGGCAATGCTCTCAAAAATTATTTTCGGACTTAAATTTCCTTGAATATTTTTTCGTCTGACATTATTATAAATATTTCGATTAACTGATGCATTTAATAAACAAAAAGGTAAATATCTAGTCGAATCGAGGGTTAAAATGGAGTTAAATTTTTTAAACATGTGGCAACCCTTCAACTCGTAGTTAAGATATAAAGCCCTTTCAAAACCATTCCGGTTGATACCCATATTGTAACAATTGATTTACCTTAATTTCACAACAGGTGGCAACTCTTTTCGAAAAACGACACACATCTACAGCCCAAGCCCTTTAATTTGACACCTCATTTTGTTCTTCCTTTTCTTCGGCGGTAAAAAAACACTTTTAAACGCCATTAGGGCAGGTGCGGTGCGTTCATTAACTGGCATTATGAGTGATATGTTTGTCGTTGATGCACACGTACATACATACATGCATACATTTTCAAATAAATTTATTTTTGAACACACTGTGGTTAATTCTTATTTTTATTATTTTTTGTGGTAGCAATGGCACAAAATAAAAAACGTAGCCAACAATTTTGCTTTTACACTCATCAGAGAACACACAAAATTCTAAGTATACTTATAAGTGCAGATTGAAAAAAAAAACTAACTAATAAAACATTAGCAACAAATGGTAACACGCGAAAAATTACTTTACCGAGCTAAATACATACAGACGGAAAGGTGTTGATGGGCAAGAAACTCCAACCAATATTAACGCCATGCCCTAGTACATACACTGAGAAAAAAACGCGTTGTAAAAATTAAAATTTTTTATTTGATTACTGTTTAAAAATGTTTGTATTAAATCAGTTTCCATTTTACATACACTACGTATAATAGAAATATTTAATTCATATACGCCCGTATTAAAATGAAGCATTTTTCACTGCACGGATAGCGTTTTGTACGCCTCGGATGCTCCGGGTCCGGGTTTAATTACCATCAGACGGACATAAAAATTATTTTTTCTTTTAAATTCTTTTTTTTCTTCTTAATTATGAAAAGCATCTGTGCACTTCACAACAAGATCTTTTATAACGTACGTACTCAAATTTAAAACGAATTCATAACTTTAAAAGGTTTTTATTATTCTAAAATTTTTGTTCCCTCAGTGTACATATGTATGTTTGTATGTATGTAGGTAGCTGTGGCAGGAAGTTAATAAATTTAGCGCGCTATAAATGTATTGCCATCACTCTCCATTCCCCACTTGCTGTTACAAAAAAAAGGTGTGATCCGGAAAAGTCCGCAAAAAGTAACAAAACAAAAACCCACAAAAAAACAAACTGTTTAAGAGAAATTTTCTTATCCATTTTTGTGCTTTTATTTTCATTCTAATTAAAATTGACAGCCAGTTGTAATGGCTTGAGGAAATTGCGAAAAGTCAAATTTAATTGCGGTCTACGGATGAGGGTTGAAAACCGGAAAATAAGGAAAAAGGCTGCCTATACATGTATGAGTAAAAATAAATTTTGATAAGAGGTGTAAATAAATTATTGTATGTACAATGTACATACGTATGTGCAATGTTACACACTTGATATATACTTAGATGCATATGTAGCCACTAGGGATGTTAATTTTTTCGATTTTTGCGCTCCAGGGATTTTCGGGATTTAGATATTCATTATTTTCCAAGAACTTAACATGAAAACAATGCATCAATATAGTTTGAGTATCTGTCCTACCATATAATAAATAATAAATAAATGGGTTTGAAACCTACTTTATTATTTAAGTTATAAAATATTTCATTAGTAACAAAATAAAAGGCAGTAATTAAATTTATACACATTTAATAATACTAGTGTTCGCCCAGCGGTTGAAATTCAACCGATGAAATTAAGGATAGTTTATGTAAGTTGAATGAGCTAAAATAACATTAGTTGGAATGGGTTAAGTGGAGGGGAGTTTAGCTTAGTACTTGGCATAACATAACATAACCATAACATAAGAATAAATAACATAACATATGAAGCATAACACACCACAATATAACATCGCACACTCTTCAGTTGTATTTCCTTTTTATCCCTTTTTTCACCTCTACCTAAATCTTATTTATTTTGGTTCATTTTATGCCAAATGATGTTGCCTTTGATGCCACATCAAGTGATATCATGTCATGTGGTGAAATTGGGTGTGGTGAGCTGCGGAGTGGTGGAATTGGGTGTAGGAGTTACGGTGTGGTGAATTTAGGTGTGATGGATTCAGGTGTGGTGAGTTAAGTTATTGTGAGAAAGTTGAGGTGTGGTGAATTAAGGTGTGGTGAATTTTGGTGTGGTGAGTTGAGGTGAGTTAAGGTGTGGTGAGAAAGTTGAGGTGTGGTGAATTAAGGGTGGTGGATTTAGGTGTGGTGGATTTAGGTGCGGGGGTTAAGGTGTGGCGAGTTGAGGTGTGGTGAATTTAGGTGTGGGGAGTTAAAGTGTGGTGAATTAATGTGTGGTGAGCTCAGGTGGAGTAAGTTTTTAAGTTAAGATGAGTTAAAGTTAAAG